>NW_025767244.1:600000-761859 GCF_003918875.1 Haliotis rubra
ACTGACATTTCTGCAAGAGAGTTCTGAGATTTTCACAAGTCATCGGCCGTAAACCCATCAAAATTCGTGTCACTGTCCTCCTCATACTGTAAATTCGATCCACATTATTCAAAGAATTCACTGTCATATATATTGTGTCTACTCACGGATCGAAGCGAAGTGTAGTTGACAGAAAATGCATAATATATTTTGCTTCTCTAAATATCATATTTATTGTAGCAACAAACTGGCTTGCTTATTTTACCCCATTCAACAATCACAAACTGATTACCCGCCTCGTTCCATGTCACGTGCTTACCACGTTCATGATGGTCCGTATAACCTTAGTGTTGATTATATATTTTTTACATAAAAACTATTACACAATGCTAGGATATATTTCTTTGGGTTAAATAATATTATTCAATCAATAGAATTCATCCCGTTATATTATTGTGCATGTTTGAACTTGTTCGCAGGGAAACGTGTGCACAGCTGATTGCTATTTCCGGCTTTGTGTACGAGACAAATACGCACGGTAATCTTAATCCCTGCAAATAAAACAATGCCCAGCAAAAACAACTTATAACTTAAATGGTAATTAATCTTGTCTAGTGATGTTTAATTGCAAATTTGACGTCTCTACTGACAAAGTCGTCTTCTGTTGTTTGTTCAAGCGAAGTGATACGATGCGTTTTTTTACCCCTGGAAAAAAGTTTGACGAAAGTGTAACTCATGGATAAGACGACCCCCTTCTACAGACGGCTTTTTTTGGTCCTCAAAATTCGGCTTATAGACGGTCATATACGGTAGACCTTTCTTCACCTTCCAAGAGTAACAACTCGGCGCAGACTTATTTGATGAAGGAGGACGATGCTGATGCCATCACCTTACCACCGATCGACCCGATTGCTGCGGTACCGAAGAATTTGGACTCAGCCTTCCACAAAGCCACTAAAGTCCAAACAGCACATTTACCACAGTTCCATGCTAACAAGTTTTCAACCCACAACATGGAACCGTTCCTCAAGGCACAAGACATAGACGACAACTACAAGTTGATCAATGATGTCAAGAACAAGAACTACAAGATTGACGATCGCAAGTTGGTTCAGTTAGAAACCATGACTAGGCGAATGTTCTTTGGCCTTAATAGATCTAGAACGATCAATGAGACTCTTATCACCAGATTTCGTGACACGACATCTGAAGATGATAGAATGATTTACTCGGCCCTACTTATGCAGAAGAAGGACCAGCAGTTCCTTACGGATCATCTCACAACAGTCTCAGCAGCCTTAACCTTAGCCCGTCGTCAAGGCCTCCTCGCTTCCTGCAACTGGGGTGAGCAGTTTACAGCTCCACTCTATACAGCCCCCGTGGTCTGCTCCATCCATCTTCGACGGAGGAATAGAGAAAGTCTCCAAGGAAGTCACTAAGGATTCTAGAGAAGTCCTTATGATTAAGTCAATGGATACGCTAGCCAGCGTCATCAGACAGACTTCACAAAGATATTCAGGAAAATCTAAATTCACTGGATTACAGGAGAGCACGGGATAAAAAGATAGCCAGTTCCAGGGGAAGAGATTCTTTTCGTCGCCCATTTGGCAACTACAGAGGAGGATCAGGAAGAGGCAGGGCACCCAGAGGTTCCCGCAACTATAAATGCTGAAAGTCAGGTTCGGAACGACTGGAGTCTTCCACCCCCCAGCCGTTCCAGTACAACCGTCACAAGTGGGTGGACGCCTTCAACTTTTCTGGGAGAACTGGGGAATGTTACAAGACCCATATGTCTCCAACATTCTTCATCACGGATATCGTATCCAACTAAAGGCCACGCCTCCGCTGACAGTCAACCCTTACAACTTCCAGACACAACAACTACCAAAGTTAAGAGAGGCTATTACTTCCCTCCTGAACAAGCAGGCCATAGAAGTACTAGATCAAGTAAACATCGAACCAGGTTTCTACTCCCCAGTTTTCCTAGTACCCAAGAAAAACTCCAAGGAGAAATACAGACTCATCTACAACATGAGCACGTTCAACAGAGATTATCTACGCAAACCACCAAAGTTTCGCATGATACATCTACCCCAGTTACGTCACTTAATCCGCCCCATGGATTACATGGCCAGTATAGATCTACAAGATGCGTATCTACACATCCCGACACATCCCGAATCCTAGAAATACCTACGATTTTCACTGGACGGGCTGCATTACCAATGGAAAGTACTCCCATTCGGAATATCATCAGCCCCATGGTTATTTACAAGAGTAATGAAACCCATTGTCACCTACCTACATCGTCAAGGGCTACGCAGCGCGTTCTACCTCGACGCCGGGATACAAGTAGATCAAGATCCACAGCGTCTCAAACTACAGTTAAACTACATCATCAAGCTACTAACACAGCTGGGATGGTTAGTAAATCTACTCAAGTCGGACCTAGTACCTTCGCAAGATCTGCAGTTTCTAGGCATTCAATTTATCACGACGCTCAACCGTATCGTCGTTCCAGAAGACCGCTGGCTCAAGATCCAACAGACCATTCCACCAGCGCTACTCTCTCCGTTACCACTACGACAATGGCAGAGTCTATTGGGTCTCCTCACGTCAGCCCAAGATTTGACACTAAGAGGCAGGCTACAGTTACGCCCATTACAGGTCTTCATCAACGCTCATCTCGACGATCTACAACCATTCAGTCTACCGGTACACCTCAGACCTAATCTACTATGGTGGACCAGGAGGTCGAATGTCTGCGAAGGCATTTATTTAACAGAGCCGGAATTCCAAACCCATCTCTATGTAGACGCGTCGCTCCAAGGTTGGGGAGCTCATCTCGCCAACCGGACGACATCAGGCATATTGAATCAGCAAGAAAGCAAGCTCCATATAAACATGTTAGAGATAAAAGCGGTAATCAACGCCATACGTCATTGGAGTACCATTCTACGACAGGCACATCTGATGATTCATACCGACAACTCAACAGTGGCGTATCACGTGAACAAACAAAGCTTAACGAGATCATCAAGCCTATTGACTGTATGCTTTCAACTGTTCGATCTAATCAACGATCTAAACCTACATGTCAGAGCATGTCACATTCCCGGAGCCAAGAATGTACTAGCAGACGCACTCTCTCGGCCACACCTACCGGCACCGACAGAATGGATGCTCCACACAGAAATCTTCGCACAGATTATCAAGCAAATAGGAGCGCCGCTAGTAGACCTATTCGCCACTTGCTTCAACAATCAGCTAACGACATTCGTATCACCTGTCCCGGATCCACAAGCATGGGCAATGGACGCTCTAAGCATATCCTGGGAAGGCCTCAACGCGTACGCGTTTCCGCCGCCAGTGCTCATCCCTCAAGTGTTACAGAAAATCAGACAAACACAGAGGCTACAACTAACTTTGGTCGCGCCCTACTGGCCGGCCAGAACGTGGTTTCCCATTCTAATTCAAGAAATCGGACAACCAACACTAAAGCTACCAAAGCGCGCTCGAATCTACTAGTACATCCTCACACCAAACAAGCGCACGGAAACCCAGAAGTGTACCAACTTCACGTATGGACTGTATTAAAGTGTGTTTGAACAAGAGAGGATATTCTACAAGAGCGGCAAAAGCAGTCACGCTTGCTTTACGCTAATCTACTCGTAACTTGTATGACGACAAGTGGCAAAGTTTCGAAAACTACGCAGCAAAAATGGATTTACAGCGAGAGATGCTACACATCCACAAGTGGCTGATTATCTGTGTTACCTACGTCAAAAGAAACATTTGAAGGGCTCGACATTGTCAACATATCTTGCCGCACTTAGTTCGGTCGTTACCATGAGAACGGGTGTCAAGCTAACCAAGACGCCAGAGTTGCTCGCCTTGCTACGCTCTTTTCGTTTGGAAGATCAGAAAGTGAAATTCCGCGCGCCAGCGTGGGATCTAAATATAGTGCTTCAACACCTCACAAGTGAAAGTTATGAACCGTTAGATTCAACGAACTTTGAACTTCTCACACAGAAAACGGTTTTCCTGTTATCGCTAGCGACTGCAGCCAGGATGTCTGAAATTCACGCACTAGATTACGAGAGGATACAGTTTGATGACAATCACAACACAGTGCACATGGGTTTGCGATGGGACTTTATCGCTAAGAATCAATTGCCAGGTCAACCAGACAGATTATTCCATATCCCTGCACTATCCTCGATTCTCGGATCTCAAGATACGTTGGACTTATCTCTATGCCCAGTCAGAGCTCTCAAAATCTATCTAAGAGGCGTTCCAAACCAAGGCGCCGACATCTCAAGCGATTATTCATCCCTTTAGCGGCGACAAGTCAGACCGAGGTCTCTCGTACCACCATATCTATATGGATTAGAACTGTCATACTGCGCGCCTACAAGGCGGCTGGACTGGACCGGACCCTCCAAGAGCAGCAAATCCTCACGAAATCAGAGCCTTAGCTTCCACGTTCGCGCTACACGGTAACTGCTCACTAAATACCATCATGAAGGGATGTTTTTGGAAATCCGACATGGTGTTTGCTAATCACTATCTGAGAGATATCACCACCGAGGACGTCTCAGGTATTCACCATTTCGGTCCTATGGTCCTCGCACAGCAGTTGACAGTCCATCATAGACGATAAGACATAGTCTTACGAGATTAATATGTATATTTATACATGTTTTATCTAGCTTAAACTCTACGGAGTTGTTAGGGCTATTGATATACCTAGCTTAAGTCTAGCCTTAAGCCCAGTACTGATATTTATGTACATTTTTGGATAACTTCTCCATGTTGGAGTCGTTTATATACTTATTGCTATGTTCATAGTATGTTTTTGTATAGTAATACCCCGTTTTGTCTATGGCAGTGTATAAACTTATAGTTTATAGTAGCAGTAAGGATTACAATTCAATGCCATTATAAGTTCCCGTCAGGGGGTTAGTACAGATATATATATATAAATCACTAATTAATTTGGTAAATCCAAAGTCTCTACTTTTTCCCACCTCCGATTCCGTCGGATACTACAAGCAAAAGAGCATGAGTCAGGATAAGGAAAAATATGTAATTTTTTGAGTAAAATTGATATTTTATACTTATACTGACTCATGAGGTAAGCCCTCCCATCCTCCCCACATAACACTTTGGATTTCCCTGCAAATTCAAGTGTTGGGCTCGAAAAATAAGGAGAGAGTGAAGCATGTGGCCTAAGGGTGGCGCCACCTTTCCCGAGCTTGGATCAAGGGAGGCAAGTCATGGTGAGTATTAATTAGTGATTATACATTGAAGGGAGCTTCAATTAGGGAGATACAAGTGTTTCCACTATGTTCGCAAGAAGAAGAAGACAAGCAAAAGAGCATGAGTCAGGATAAGTATAAAATATCAATTTTACTCTAAAAATTACATCTTTTTAAGAAAGGTAATTACGCGCTGTCATCATTTATTCTAGGATAACGAACATTTCACAAAGTGGTAACGAACATTTCAGACGTTGGATTTAATCAATTTCAGGTTTTGCAATGGGGAAAACAAGGGCGGAGATCCAAAAAGCTTACCGGGAGAGACTGAAGGCGAAAAACAACGAAGCATACTTGGCTAAAGAAAGAAAAAGGCGAAGTGATAGCTATGTACCATCAGCCCAACTATCAAGGAGAGATCGTTTACGCCGGAACCTAAGAAACAAGGAAACCTTAAGGAGGCATAGACAGAAAGAGAGCTATTGCACAAGCTGATGATGACAGAGCTCCAGCTCATGATTTTGACACAAGTGGGTATGACAGTCTACCAGATGGATCGCAGGCTCCACTTCTGGTACAGATGAGGTTCCCAAATCGAAGAAATGGACCCGGAAGCGGATAAGTCATGCTCTGGCTGCCAAAACTAGCCAAGTCAGCAAACTGAAAGATGACTTACAGAACCTCAAGAGGAAGTACAAGACTGTCCTACGGAAGCTGCAGAGGAAAGGTAACCGTGGTCCATCACCACCATCTCCACAAACACCTCGACGACAGACAGCAGCACAGATTAGAAGAATAGGACTAACAAAAGATCAAGGGGGCGTGTAAAGAGACAACTGTTGCTTGGTAATGTTCTTATGAAGGAGCTGGCGACTGCGAGATCCAGTATCAGATCATAAAAGAGGCGGGTAGTTCACAATATCGTTGCTGGCAAGATTGTAAAGCGCTACCGATGTATTAACATGTTGAGTCAGAAGACAGGTTTGAGTAGGAACAAGTTGGGCAAAGTCAAGTCAAAGACCATAGATCCTGTGCGACAGAAGCGATTTCAAGAAGTGATGAGGTTTCGAGAAGATGTCCTTCAATTCATGAATAGAGATGATAACAGCAGAAATCTCCCCGGGAAAGGCGACAAAATGAGCACAGGCACAGGAGAATACGTGCAAAAAAGAATACTAACAGATTACCTGACAAATCTCCATCAAAAATTCCTTGCAGAACATCCTGTAAAACTTTCTTTGGCTTCTTTCTGTAGAATTAGACCCAAACAAATACTTACCACTGCCTTCATAACACGTGACTGTTGTTTATGCACACGGAATCAGAACATGGCACTCATTCTGAAGTCTCTCAAACCTTTGTATCCGGAGATCCCCCTGAATCCTGAAAAGTATTCTGAAAATCCTCGAATCGATGACATGAAAGCAAACTTACCACATCAGGAGTTCACATATGGGCAATGGAAGAGAGTGCCTGTGGAGATAAAAGGCAAAACAAAAGTGGTCATGAAAATAGTCACCGAATCAAAGTCAGTATTCTTTGAAACACTGAAACTTCAAACACTTGAATTTATCGATCATGTATCTCGGTTGAAAACCCAGTACTCACAAATACGTGAATTGAAGCAAAATCTTCCCCGGCATGAAGCTATTATTCATATGGACTTTGCTGAAAATTACAACTGTAAATCTGTCGAAGAAATACAATCCGCCTACTGGAACCAGACCTCTGTAACTCTTCACCCAGTGGTAGTATATACTCTACCTGTCGATGGATCTGACCTGCAGCATTAGAGTTTCGTCCTGGTGTCTGACGAGATGAACCACAACTCCACCACAGTACTTACCTTTCTCAAATACATCATCCAGGAGGTGAAGCAGCTGGATCCCGAGTTGAAGCATGTGCACTACTGGACAGACAGTCCCACCAGCCAATACAGGAATAAGTCCATATTCAATTTAGTGGCAAACCATGAGGACGTGTTCAACATCACAGCTACCTGGAATTACTTTGAGGCCGCCGCCACGGCAAAGGGCCGTGTGGACGGTCTCGGGGAACAGTGAAACGCATGGCTGATCAAGCCGTGAACGCTGGGAAAGTTGTCATTCAGGATTCGAAAGATTTCTTTGCCTGGTCCCAATCACAACACTGTTCCATGCCAAATGTGAATTTCCTCTTTGTGTCTACAGAAGAATGTGAAGCCACTGCAGCATCACAGGCAAACCGGAAGCTGAAGCCAGTGAAGGGAACCATGAAGATCCATGCTGTCAAAGGTCGGGGCAGTGGGCACATACACGTGCGTGACACAAGCTGTTACTGTAACAGTTGTTTGGGAGGTACTGTGTGTGACACCTGGCGGGAGGAGACCACAGTCACCCAGGACCAAGAAGACCACAGTGTTCTGACAGAGACAGACATGTCAGGTGTCACCTCTGCTGTTGTAAACATGTCAGATGACACTGGAGTCGCCGCAAGGCCTAACTACAATGTAGGAGAATTTGTAGCAGCGCTGTATTCCGGAAGATGGTATATTGGAAAGGTCGAGACTGTGGATCCGGAGGATCATGAGATCAATTTCATGGAATCAAAGAAGTCTAACATCCAATGGCCTGCTCATGAGGATGTCATCTGGTGCAAAGAAAGTGATGTCATATGTCACATTAACACTCCTGTTCCATCTGGGAAGTCAAAGAGGATGTACACGATCACCAAAAGTGACAGACTTACAATTGAAAGCCATATGAAATAGAAAGTAACAACATAACGAACATTTCACTCCTAAACCAAAAATTCACAACATTATATGCTGTTAAGTTTTGTTTCACGTTTCGGAGTTTATCAAGTATTTGTACTTTGTATTTAATAAGACAGACTAACAACTGAGCAAAATAAATATTATCGTAACCCTAACCCTGACAATAACAACGAACATTTCATTCAAGTAACGGATATTTCTGACATTTCGATTTGGATTAAATCAAGCAACTGTCCTATAATTTCCATAATGTTTATTTTAGCCTCATGTTGAATAATCACAGTGTTATTATTTCAAATTCATGTCCCAAAAAATGAATGATAATACAATAAAATAAACAATAGTTCACTTTCCTGCAATTAAACATTTAAAAATGTCTGAAAATAATGTCAACTTTGGCTTGATTAAAAGAAACAAAGGTGCTTATTAATGCTTTATGCTATTGTTTGCAGTTATTTACAGCTTTCAATATCTGGAAGTGTGTTCAGTTTATGTCTGTCTGAGGACAAGATAGTTTTTCTGAAAACATGGCTTTGGCTAAAATATTCGTTACTTTTATAGTGGTTTGTATTTAGTGGTTAGAAAATTAGTAAATTTTGTTTCCTCCTCAAATAAACAACACATGTGTTAAAAGATTGAACTCTCAGAGTAGTTGCAAGTATTTGTCAATTCATGGCATTTTACTTCATGTGTTTACTTAGTTCCCAAAGTTTGCCTTGATAAAGTTTGTTCAATATTTGCATATTCAGTATGTTGTATTCTACACTGTATTTGCTGGGAGCGACAGAGTCCACCTCGTAAGATCACAGTTACGATGTTACGGAAACATATGCTTCTTAGCTCTGTAGTAAGGACCATGATTGTATCGTATGTGGTGTTTTTATTGACATAGGGGGTTATCCATTGTTATAACGAACATTTCGGCTTCAATATTTTCTTAGTGTTCACCTACTTTGTAACCTTGTGAAAATTTCAAAAGTTTTCTATTCTTGTTAAATTCTCGTTGGTTTTAGGCAGCCCAGTATGCTACCTTTGCAAAATAAATTAGTTCACTCAAATACAACTTGATTTATTTTTCAATATTTTTGTGAGCTATTTGCACCCCGTTATTGAGAATGAGCGAATTACTTTTTTATTACGGAAATCCCTGTTACATATTGGTACTCCTGCCCTGGGTTGCATGAAGAATTATAACATCAGACATGGACATGACATTTGCTGACACATTCACACTTATGTAGATATGATGAGACATTGGAAGTAAAATACACAACACATTGAGGTAACAAGGACAAAAAATATATAACTTGTTACTGAATCATGGGTTTAGCTTCAGTAAAACAAGTCCAAGGATTTGTATTGTCTTCCTTCCAAACAGCATCTGTGGGAGTTTTCTCCCTCCAGCAGAAGCTTGAGAATTATTCCTGTGGCTCAAATTTGGATTTTTTTTAAGGTTTTGCTATTTTTTTCTTATTCTATCATGGGTAAATCCAAAGGCTCCAAATTCATCTAAGCTTCACAAGAATTGTGCAGCTTGTGGTAAACTAATGTCTCCTCAAGATCCTCGCGCTTATTGTTGGGAATATGTTGATATTCCTTGCTCTTTAGTCTCACGATGCAGGACCTGTCAGCCGTTATTGCCTTCAGCTTTTTAGAAGTATGCATTAGTTATCAAGATAGAACAGGTAAAGAAAATGCTTAGGAAGCTGCATACCAGGACCCCTGCTACGTGCCACTGGAGGCGAGAGAAATCTACAAAATTCAGTTGGATGTAGCGAGCCTGGTGTTCCCCATCATTTCTGATATGGATACACGTCTTCTTGCTACACCAGAGTCATCATCAGTAGTATATACAATGGGGGTTTTGGACCAGTTCCAACAAAAGCCTCTGCAAAGCCTTATTTCACAGATAAGGCTTTAGTCGGACCCTTAGCTCTTGCTACCATTACCCCTACTATAAAAAAGTTTGGGACGCTAGCGGGATACGAACGCACCTCACAACCGCACCACTGAGCTACCGGGGACATGGCTGAAGTGTGTTGGTTTAATGGGTCTATCCTGGGGCACCGCTATGCCGTGTTGACTGGAGGTAACACTGTGCCGTACGGTACGATCAATAATTCCGCTCTTACAAACCCCCTACCTGGCCCATCCCTCAAGTAGTACAAGTTAGGCTCGTCTGCTTTGATGTCCACTTTATCTATGTTGTAAGTTTTGACTGACCATATAGGATCGGTGGCTCGCTTACGGCTATCACCCTCGTGTTCCCCAGGCTGGTATAGATACCTAACTAGGGCCCTATCTGGTATCTGTTTCTCTTTTCCACGCAGTGGAGCAGCCGACTCTGCAACTATTGATTTTAGTTTGATAGCGTCTGCCGGTTTCTTATCAGTGAGCCGGGTGACTTCATGGTTGATTGCCGACACCACCTTGGGTAACCTCACAACCCATTCAGTCGATCGTTTTCCCGGGGTTGCCATCTCCCTAGCATACTGATGTCCGAATAAGCGCTCAGCCAAAGTCCTATTAAATCTCTCAACTATGGCTTGGCTGCGATAGGCTCTGGCCGTGCCATGCCTGACCTTTGTATCGTGTTTGTCTAACAGGTGTGACACGACACCCATGAACTCCCGCCCGAGGTCAACTTGCAGCTCTGTTGGCCACGTCAGCGGACTGCGCTTGTATATGCTCAATCCTCTGGCTACCTGGGGAGAATCTTTCGCGGTCAAGGGTTCGGCTTCCTTGTAGCGACTGGCTACGCCCACTACGGTTAAGGCATACTTGTACCTCTTTGTCGTGGGTAGGAACAGTAGGTCTGCCTGGTGAACGCTTATTAGGTATGTTAATACCGAACCTCCTTCTAGGGCGTGAGCGTGGTGCGGTAAATAGATCTGCCACAGGGCTTGTTTTTCAAGCCACGCTTTGGCCTCCTCCGGGTATTTTCGCGCCATTTTAGCCAGCTTATCTACAGCGCTAGCTCCTTTCCAGTACCCACGCGGGCTATAGTAAATAGCCTCAAACTTTCTCTGGTTCCGTTCTTGGTTCAATTTTCTCATGCCCGTATGCGTACGTGGTTATCCCATCAATAGCTATCCAACGTTTAGTGTCCATAGGCGACAGGGACTTCTTGTTTATAGTAAGTCCGTATATCCTATGGCCATCACTTCTAAGTGTGTTCATTTTATGTCTAAAGGTACGGGTCTTGAACAGGGCTTCCTTGAATCTGGCGTGTTTGATGTGTTGTTTAACCACGTACTTCTTAACACCCTTAGCCTTCCGGATCTCACCATTGTCGGCCTTCAGTATGGAGTACATCTTAGGCCTCAAACCTATGTACTCGGCTATGGGCCTGCCAGCACACTCGTCCTTCATCTTACCTAGGACCTTTTTATTTACCGTGCTGTGTATGGCATGGTCCTTAGGGTAGTCGCTGGTGTCGTACAAATCGAGGTGTTTTTCATGTCCTCGCATTACGCGTCCTCGGTTCGAATCTCCATCAGCAGGGAATCCGTATCAGTGTACAGCACTTCACACCTGTCGCCGTACTGTTTCTTAAGCTCGTTGTAGTAAAAGTCGTTACATCAGGTGTTTGGATAAATCGAGGATGCTCATCCCCATGCGTAAACAGGCCGGTTGAATTTTAGGTGGCTTTTCTTCATGTGTAGGGCAACTAGGTCATCGGTGAATATCTTGCTACGGTTGAATGCCGGACTGGCTATCAGTCTCTTGAGCTTGTCTTCCTCATTCGACCGAACCAGCTTCACGGTCACGCGTTTCCTCAGGTTCTCCATAGTCTTACCAAACACCGAGTTGTTCATGAGCTTGTAGAGGTTTTTCTCAAAGTCACTGGTAGCAAGCTTTCGGAGGTCTGTGTTCATTCTGATGTAGGGTTCCATCCAGGGGCTCTGGTTGAACATGAGCACCCTGTGTATTTTGGTCAGCCTCATACCCAATGACAGGTACAGCTGTAGGTTACGATAGTGAACGATGTACTTGGTCTTATTCATTAAGTTGGGCACGAGTTTTTCAACGTCTGCCACCCGCCCACCTAATAAGTTATGTTGGTACTCAGACATCCAGTCTGGGTTAACCCTCATACGTTCGGGGGCCAGGGGGTAGCTGTTGTCTGATGTGTGTAATGCCTTGGGGTATTCCATGTCAACCTCGAGGATATAACCTTTGTTCGAATCTGGTGCGATGCTCATAACATCAATGGGTGACGCCCATTCGAATCCCCCTGTGGGTAGATACTGGCTCATAGCCCAGCCGTACAGGTTGTTTTGCGTAGAGGTAGAGAATGTGATTGGTTGGCTTGCTTGGGTCGTAGCCCTTCACGTATTGATTATTTGCTTTCGCCGTATCATTTGGTTGCCATGGAGATCCCGCCTCGCAAGCCTTTCTCAATGAATAGGTGCATGTCATAATCTGTAAGCAATTCCAACTTAACTCCGGTCTTTTTCAACAAGGCATCCCACGACAGACCTGGGCTGGTGTAATACCACGCGGGTCGAAGTTTATACTGCTTGAAACATGTCCGCCTAAACGCCTCAAACACGCCGGCTAACAGCAGTACATCTGTCCTCAAGTACAGGTCGTGATAGTCACCCAGGTTCTTACAATCCAGTTTATTCCATACATTAATAGCGTGCGAGTAATCGTCTTGGGATATTTCCGAGTCTGTCAGATTGCTGTAAAATTCTCTGATGGGGGGGAGGCTGGTCTCGGCGAACTTAGCCCAACCATCCATGTACTCATAGGGATACACACCCTTCCTCATAAGCAGGGGTCTAGTCTCGGCGTCTGTGTATCGATCGGTAATAGGGAATGTATCATTGGCCTTGACCAGACTGTCCAGTGAGGACAGGAGAAATTGAAATGAGTCTATGAACCTAAGGCCGTTTAAGCTGAAGGAGATGTACCCGGTACATAAAAGAACGTAGGCGGCTTCTCAAGATAGCAGTGTAAGGCTGGTCCCTTTGACTGTGGCCCAATTAGAGATTGTGCACACCTACCTATAGCTATGTTTGTGGAAATTGACCCCAGGGAAGGTTGTCTGAGAAGCTGGCAGATGGATGTGGGGAAAAGTATAGATATCACTGTCCTCAAACCCATGATTGTTAGTGAACTATATAAGGGGTGCTCGTTTACAATCATGGTAAAAGTAGGGTTTGATGTGCCATGGGCTGGGCACACTTGGAATTACTTTGATGGGGGGCGAGTAGATGTGCATGGGGAGATAGATATACTTGTTGATGACTCGTTGCAAGTAATACAAAACACCCTACTATACTGCGCATGTTCCGGGTGGGTCGAGGGAATAATCAATAAGGTGTATCTAGATTTTTTACCTTTACGGCGGCCCAATTAGACATTGATCTTCTTAGGTGTGTACGCAACTATGACTACTGTTGGTGAACTTAAGCTGGTCGCCAGAAGCTGTGGTGTGATCGGGTATTCTCGATCGTTAAAAAAAGGTAAAAAAACACCGGTAATCTTTATAATGTAATATTCTCGTAATGGTGTCTCGTCGTTGATGGAACATACTTACCGGGTACTCTGGTCTCTGTTGGCCACGACCCATCGCGTGGGGTCGGCCTATCCATGAGAGATATGATTTTGACACTGATTTTGAGGGTCAAGTTTGGGGGTCGGCTTATCCATGGGGTCGGCTTATATACGGTCATATACGGTAGGCCTTTTTATTCTCGTAGATGAGGTGATGTCTGACTACGTTTGCCCCGTGAGCTTTACATAAGCAGTAGTGCCCTTTAACCCCTATACCACACACAGAACACGTGTAGTTAGGACTTCCCATGTGGAAACAACAGTACCCCTCAGTCCTACATCGCCTATCACAGGGTTCTTTCTTCCCCATAAGTATGTATTCGCATCGGTATGGAGCAGGTCTCATGTTTAGCATACTTATATGAGTACTTAGTCTAATTGTTTCGCAACCAACGCAGTCGCTGCTATACCCAGCGCTATGAATACCAGTTCACGGTCCATTTGTCCCTTGGATGGCGTGTAGTACTGAGCGAGTGTGGGTTTATTGAGCGGTTGCAACCGTTTACCTGTTAATAAGAAGTATTCTCTCGCTGCGTTGTCGACATCGTGGAATGTTTGAACGGCATGGTTTTCACGCCTGAGTTGATCGTTAATGTAATCGATCCTCTGGAGGCGTTTTTTAGCGTACTCGGCTTGTGCTTCCTGTAATTTCTCAATAGCGAGATCGTGTCGCTTCCTCTCTGCCTGAATTTCAGCCGCGTGTGACTCTCGTAGTTTCGAGAAGAGGAAATTACTCCCCCGGAAAATGCCAGGGCATTTACTAACGCACCACCGACCATCATGGCTATCGTGGCCATCCTATATTTATTTCATAATATTTTCAGGTAGTATCCCTTGTTTTACTAGGATGTCTTTTGTGGCCATCGCCATACCAAGGTTCATTATGAGCATACCCATATCCTGTAGGTTGAAATCTAGCTTGATAGTCGGTTGTTTAAGCACCATTTTGGTCAACCGAGCGTACCCTACGGCTAGACTGGCGACCACGGTGGCGTGGTATGCGTCGTTGACGAACGTTTTCCCCTCAGACATTACGTATATGATATAAAATATTAAATTATAACATGATATGCGGGTTGACCTCTAATTGTGGGGGAGGGTTTCCCTCACTGTGTCGTGTATATAACCATGAGATAGCCACGACAGCAGTTGCGCATACAACCAACAATAGTCGAGCTGGGTGAGTCACCGTGATAATTTTATGTTGGTTACACCACCGTTTTTTACCGGCAGCTACTCTCTTAGGATTCTTCTGCCTGGTTACTGTCACCTCCCTGGGGGTTTCCCCCAACTTTGGGTTCGCCTCCAGTTGGGGTGGGGGTTCCCCCAGGTGTGGGGTTTCCGCCAGTTGTTGTGGTTCCCCCCAACTTTGGGGTCACCTCTGAAGGGGTCTCCTGTGCAGCATCCATCTATACTATTATTATTATTTTTCCTCTCAAATTGGCAATGCTTTGCCGTGATAATCGCCGCCGTAACCGGGGCTAACAACATACCATATTTGTGGTACAGCTCGCAGCTAATAGAGCTCAAGGCGTGTTCAATAAAAGGGTCTTTCTCGAGGTCTTCCCACAGGTAAAGTCGGCGCTCCGGGGGGATGGGAGGGAAGTATGACGCAATACCAGTGTATATCTGGGTCATAGCCGATCCTATTGTCTTTGTCATTTCTGCTCCGAGCCGGGACTCGTATCTAGCGTACAGCTTATCGATTTCTTCAGCTGACATTTTGTGAATTTTATCGGGAGTGTACTCCCCAAAGTAATGTTTGGCTTTGCCACCAACAGCCAACGCCACCAGTTTCTCGCGTTTATCATCGTCCACTGGCACCAACAGTTGCTCTAGCAATTCCTCACACTCCATCTTATAATGTAACAAGTAAGTTTTAGTTTTAACAATATAATACCCTATGCAGGCAAAACACAGGGAAATGAAGGTTAAGTTGCACACGACGAACACTTCAAATACCATAGCTATAACTAAATGCTAAGTATTTATACTAAGCATTGCTAAGCATTGTTATCTCGCGATTAGCGTTGCAGTCATCCAGTATGAACAACGTCGACTCCCCTTTAAATTTCTCGTGAACAGCTTTCAACCAGTCCTGCAGGCGTGTTCCTGGGTCGACTTTGTGTACGTCCGGGTCCGTCATCACCCAAGGTCTTTCCGTGAACGTTTTATTCATGCTAAGAGAGGGGCACATGATAACGATGTTGTCAAACACATCCTTGTAGTAACCCTCCAACATATCCAGCACGAAAACGGTCTTCCCACAGCCAGTCTGCCCGCACACTATGGCGCAGTGTGGGTCGCGGGGCAAATCAGCAGGCAGTGGCTTGCCGGCAGGCAAATCAGTAGATGGCTTGCATGAATCTCCCATTGTCTATATTAAGTTGCGCATCCATAATAACGTACAGATATAATTTCAACTTGCCGGCGGGTTGAGCCTTCTTGGTAATCTGGATAGTTATCCCCTCACTACCGTTATCTATGCGGCGACCGCTACCGTGCAGTTTATCGTCATCCGTGGATCGCATGTCCAACCATAGGGCGTACTTGGTGGTCAGGTATTCACCGATCTGCACGGAGGATAGGTCCAGGTCCTTGGTTATGTATGGGTGTTGTTTGATAGCCGGTAGCTTTTTTATCTCATCCCACTGCTGGTATGCCCTCATACCATGACTGAACAGCTGGTTCGGCACGCCCTCGATGGTCACTTCCACCTTTTCAATCTCGGGGTTGAAAAACTTCTCGCTGTCCCTCCGAAACGGCTCGTAATCCTCTACGGGGACGACCAGGATACCTTTCATCGATCGCGCCGGCACGTTCAGGTTGATATTCCACACAGTGTCGCTCTTATCTCGCACGACTGATCTATGCCTCAGTATGCGATCGTACAGGATGGCCACCTTCCCCGAAAGTACTGGCTTCGAACCTGCCTGGCCAGCTCGGGCTAGTGACCATGTCGAACTCCAGAGAGATGTTGTCTATGGCGTAACTGGCCTCATCGCCGTTCGGCGTACGCACTACTTTGCTGTAGTCGTTAAACGTGAGCTCGTATTCAAGCCTATCACCCAGCGCGGCCTGGTAAAACGGCGTGTGTCCCGTGAGCAACTCGAAGTCGAGTGGCACGCAGAACCGGTTCCCGTACGCTTGAGCGATGACCTTTTCACCAGCCGATAGCTTGTCTAGCTGCTCTTGCGTGAAGCCATACCCCATGCGCAACCGAGTCGATTTGTTGATACCTTGGTACACGTCATTGACTTGTTCTCCCTCGCTTTTCCAGAGGTCCCCGTAGCAGTGAAACACATCGCTGTCATCGATGCTCAGCACCTCGTTACCGCTGATCTTGATGGTGGTTTTCTTGATGATGGCTCGACCTACATTCCGCACTAGCTCGCGTTTGTCGGTGGAGGTCAACGTGATGTGGAACGCCATTCGAACCGTGCCTGGTACAATGAGGTCATTCTCGCCAAGGTTTGGGAATCTAACCAGCAGCGTTTGATTCTGATCTATCTTGCTGGGATTGTTGGTGATGGTCACCGACTGGCGCACGGCTCTGACGCCTAGAGGCTCTCTTGATCTTCGAAAAGGATCTAGTTTTCTACCATACATTGTTATATAAATGAAATATATAAGTTTTAATACTAAATAATGGCCGAGTACATACCTATGGATGATATGTGGGATGATAGTGCCCAGGCATTCGACGAGCAGGAGACCTCATTCACTAACCCCTTAAGTACTGAACTTATACAGCCGGCTGTCAACGATTATTACAACGCAGTTGAAAATAGAGACAACATCAAGCCGTTGGGGAGGGACTATTCCAAGTTTACCGTCGATAAGAAGGGCACGCTGCGATTGAAGGCTCACCCGGGGGTCGATATCATAAAAAGACGGAAGCCGTATGCTTTGTCAACACTCACCAGTCAGCCCTGGTGGGGGTCAACTGATCCGTGATGAACTAGGCTTCATAGATTACGGGCGGGTAGCGATCTAAGCGAAGGTCGTCCAAGATCTGCAAGCAGCCAGGCCCAAAGGCGATGAAGGTGATATACCCCAACATGCTAAAGAAACGTCGGACAGTATCGAAAAAATATTGGCTACGTACCATGACAAACCCTTGCCGGGTCTCGAATTTCCTCTGAGGGAACTGCGAGGCCTAGACGAAGCCTTGAAACATGTACGCGGAGAACTCGTGAACAACATGGGGAAACTTAACGAAATCGACGAGCACATCGCTCGCGAGAAAATAAAACTCACCGAAACTGAAGACGATGATATGAAACGGCGTATTGAGGAGAGAATAAAAAACTTGGAAGACGAGAGACGGACTCGGTTGGAATCCGCTTCCTCTAACCGGGAAGCCCTCCGATCCCAGATCAGCCGTGTACGGGAAACCATCGATCGAGTCCTAAATGAAGACACCACGCTAGCTGACAGGATTCGGATACTGTTCCGGGAGCAAGGGATCACCATCGCCAGCATTCTGACTGCATTGGGTTTCATCATATCAACCCTGGTGGTGTCATTGAGTGGGGGTACCCCCACGCCTGCCGGCGGTCCAACACCCACAGGTGGTGTCAAAGAGTGGATAAAAAACACCTGAAATCCCTAGGGGAAGCCCTGGCTAAACTGGCTAGTAAGGCCGCTGAAGCCCTGCCCGGCATCCTGGGTAGCATCGTCTCGTGGCTGCTGGGTGCTCTGGCTAAAACTGCCACGTGGCTTAGTCAAAACCTGTGGGCAGCCATCGTCGCTGTGGCTGGTTTGGTGTACGTAGCGGCTAAGAAATTTTTAACCAAATAAGTCCCAAAGCTACCCCACCAACCACCAGGGCTGTTTTACGATCGATGTGCTGCTGTGTGTGTGGCCCCACAGGGGGTGACCCCCCAAGGGGTGTATGTTGAACCCTAGGCTCCGGGGGTGGCGCCACTATACCTGTTTCACCGGTCGTTGGTGGTGGGACGTGGGGGACGTTGACATCGGGGTTGACGCCCAACTTTAGGTCCACCGTGGCTATAACTATTTCGTTGTTGTAACCCACTACTTTCTTTATTCTCAGTTGCATATCACTCGTAGCCATGTACAGCCCCACGTCGAAGACATATTCCAACACGTCTTGGTAGCGTTTGATGGCACTCGGGAGATCAACTGGAGCATTGATAGCATCCTCAACGTTGACAACGAACTGTTTCTGAGCGTCGTAAGCAGTCCCCTTACCGATAATACTGGAACGCGTTTGCGTCTGCGCACCCAACAGCGCCCACACGTACGTTCGAATCGAGTCGTTCAACCTGATTACCCCGGCACGAGTAAACCCTTTCGACATGTCCAGCATGAACTTTTTCCAGTCATCCGCTGCCCCCTGCTCGAACCTCCAGACTCGGTAATCCTTGCTGTTGTTGAAAGCCATGTAACGGTCATCCCACTCGTTCGTTGTGAGGTGATGATACGACTTGTATCCCCATTCTTTCAACTTCTCGCTGGCTTCCACGAGGGGCATGTTGTGAACGATGGGGATACCCAACCCGTGGTTCGGTCCCGGCAAACACCAATCCGTCTTCGGGTTTAGTTTGAATTTGTTGCAAATACGTTCGTAGGCCTGTCTATCGTACTGGTTGTTTACTGCGTTCCACGCCTTGTCCTGTGGGAGCGGGGCGCTGATCTCTTTAAGGATACGCCTGACCTGGTAATACACGTGGAACGTGAACACAGACTGACTCAGCGGCCCACGCCGAGTGTCGGCCAGTGTCACACCACACCCCGTTGTAGCGCACCACACGGCGAAGTTGAGTTGATTCTGCCAGAACTGCATCGGGTTGTTGAACCAAGCATGAACTACCTTAACGTTAGTCACCAAAAATTTATACAGGCTGAACACATCTAAAAGCTGGGCGTTGAAATACATCCCATCAGCTACAGCGATCTTCATGGGCCAGAAATCTACATCCAGTTTAGGGTAAAACACTCCAGGGGAGTAAGACACTCCATGGGAGTACATTTTAAAACTATTATATAATGAGTATATATACTCTAACATGTACATAACACTTCCAGGAATAACGAGCGGTGAGGCCGTTCAGCTGACGCATGCGATCGATAATACGTCGGGTCAACTCGAAGTCGCACTCTGCGATATCACCTACCTACCGCTATGGACTAACATCAACGCCAGCAACAACAGGCTGATCGTCAGTAGAGCTCGCACCCAGATAACTGACGGCTACTACAGCGTGTGCTCGCTAAGCGACGAGGTCTTCAAACCCCTGGGAGCCGAACTCAAGATGAACGACTCAAACAGTACAGTGGTGTTAATCAACAACGGAAGAAACCCCTTGAGGCTCAGCCAGCCATTGGCGAGGACACTCGGTATGCAGCCTGACGAGATAAAACCAACGACTACCGCCACAGGCACGGAGTTACCCGACCTAGTACCGTAGCGAGAGCTGTACAGTCATCTCGGTCAGGTGAGCACAACGTACAACATTCAAGGGGGCCACCCTTCCACTATACTGAGGGCAGTGCCGGTTAAAACGGAGAAATACAACGACGGTAGAACTGAGTCGTTTTCACCGCGGCAGTATAAGAGGTTAACCCAGGGCAACATACCTGAGCTGATAATATCGGTGTTAGATATAAATCATAATCCCGTCAATATAGGATACCTCAGCTTAACGCTTCACATAAAATGACCAGCGCACAAGGGCCGGGGTGAAAAAATGCGTCAATGTGGGGATCTCCGACCTCGGGGACACACGCGGATTCGACGCTCCCGGAGTAGATGGTAAAATGTACGCCTTGCAACTGAAAAACAACATTTACAAACGCGTTGAAGTCCCCTCCATCGATGGTACTAGCAACCTAAGTGATATAGTAGATACCACAAGAGCGGCAGTCAACACTTGGTACACCCTAGTCACCACCGGGGATGATAAATGGATAATATACCCATCGTTCGGGGGCAAACTGTTCGACTTAGACGATGTTGAGAGCAACGTGACGGCTATCACCAAAAATAAGCCATATAAGCTCGTCTTCACCGACGATGACAAGTGGGTGTTGTTACCCGATAAAGACGACTGGTTTCTCAATATTTGGCTCGGCTCCCCCTTCGTGTTCACGGATAACAAAGACAACCACCTAAACAAAGTCGTGAACAACGGAACCCTGCTAGTGGCTTACGTCCCGACTCAGAGACGTAGCGTAGCCATCAGCCCACTCGACAGTATGGCAGCCCATATGCTATCGAGTAAAGTGGGCATGCAAAACGTGGTATTGCAGTTGGTGTCTGAATTCGAAGGTGTGGTCAAGATACTGGAGAGTCTACCGGCGAACTCAACACTGATCATCCAAGTCTACCTAGGGGACCCATCGCAGGATGATGTCGAGGTCGTGAAGGGGGTCAAACTGCGGTGGGTGAAACAACACCAGTATAACGTTTGCAACATTTACATGTGGGTGTGTCCCGACTCTAAAACCAGTCTGCAGGGAGTCAACGTGATCGTGGAAGACACGATATCACTAACCAAGATATTCCTACCTGCCAACATACACTTCATGGGGGTGAAGTTCACGCCTGAACTATTATCAGAAAACCAGTTGGAAACTATCTCGTAATAGTATTATAGCAATGACCAGTCATCGCCCCAACACCACGCTTAACGACCTAGGAGACACGGAGGGATTCGATCAGCCTGGTGAGGAAGACACCTTATACATCCTGCACTTCAAAGACAACGTGTATAGGCGGGTGTCGTTATCAGATTTTAAAGAGCCTGAATGGTTAGTCAACTTAACCCTCACCTCACCTTATATCTCATTAAAGGAACAAAGTCATATCTCTGAAATTACGAATAGCGGTATTTTGCCTGGGTGTTTCATCCCGGGGCCTAATACAAGGATGATACTAAGGCCGGTTTTACCCAATATGTTACTGGCATTCCACGGGGGTGAGCTAAGGTATGACTGTTATGGGCACATAGGGATTCCATCTGTGGTACCAGGCTCCACACTTATCATAGAAGTAGAGCTCGGAAGAGTTAATAGTAATAATATAAGACAACAACTTTTACCTGGGGTGATAGTATTATGGGATCCCCGGAACCGTGCTAGTCAACGTTACCGTATCATCATACAACCGGACCCCTCAACGGGTTCTATAACCCCCTCAATAACCCCCTCCTATGGGGGTATTGTGGCCGCAGAGTTACCTATTAAATTCTCCCCTATTCTCCTACATGAGGATTTACACCTTATAAGCCTCAAGTACGTTGATCGATTGTTAAATGAAACCCAATTAAAATATCTTTTGTAATATATATTATAGGATGGGCCTGTGCCCAGTCGTAGAGGAAGTAGTGAAAACCCTGGAAACCGTAGACGGGTTCCGTTTGAGACAGTTATGTGATGTAAAACACCAACTAGAACAAGACCACGACACGCGTAAAGCACTATGTAAGAAGTACCATAGAGCTTTCAATATCGTGGACGGGGCTGACACTGCCCTTATGGCAACCAGCATGGGACTGGGGGCGGCAGGTGTTGGGTTGTTAGCTACCATTGTGGCTACCCCCGTAGTGCTAGGCATTGAAATAACAGCTGGGGTGGCAGGGGTGTTAGGGTTGGTGCTTAAGTTTGCATCACGCAGACTGCATCGTAAAGCGTTGAAACACGATGAGATCAGGGTTCTGGCCGAAGCAAAGCTGAACACGGTAAGCGAGCGTATTTCCACTGCAATCACTGACAGTAAGATCTCAGAGGAGGAGTTTCGTTCAATTCTATCTGAACTCACAAAATATAACGAAATGAAACAAGAGATTCGTTCAAAGTCTTGTAAGTCTGCTATCAGTGAGGACGAGAAAAAAAAGTACATAGAACAAGGGGTGAAAAAAGCCCAACAAGCCTTTATTACAAACACCAAAGAGATCATAGGCGATTCACATTAAACTGTTTCATCGAGGTAAACATGGCATAGCGGCACAATAGTGTCATAGCGGCACGTTAGACGCAGCCCAGTATTGGATGATGCAATACCCGTTAAACCAACACACTCCAGCCATGTCCCCGGTAGCTCAGTGGTGCAGTTGTGAGGTGCGTTCGTATCCCGCTAGCGTCCCAAACTTTTTTATAGTAGGGGTAATGGTAGCAAGAGCTAAGGGTCCGACCAAAGCCTTATCTGTGAAATAAGGCTTTGCAGAGGCTTTTGTTGGAACTGGTCCAAAACCCCCATTGTATATACTACTTCATCTATGCCCAAAGTCGTCAGAGAGGAAGTCTTATCAAGCAGATCTCATGAAAGGGTTGGCAGATCACATATCCATATTATCCCTGGAGAGGTCCAGCAGTTCATGAGTCTTCATTCTCATCTCATTGACCACTTGGCCAATCCTGAGATCACACCAAAAAAGTTCATTCCATCTGGAAAAATAATCCTATCAAATATTCTGTTGCACTGTGTGTTTTCTTCAACAGCCTGATTCTTCATTCGCCCAATTCTAGGTGACATAGACCTAACCAATATGGGTAAAATCAGGAGGTTGTGAGGATTGTAGATGACATTAACCAAGATCCTAGTTCTGTCACATATCCAATCAGTTTGTCTATGGAAAACAGTCTACTACTACCACAGATCTTCATTCCACCAATTTTGGGGTGATGTCTGTTGTCAAAACCTTGAGATTTGATTTGTCTTATCACTGGATTTTAGACATTGTCTCTCAAACTACCCTTTTCCAGACCCACCCATTGCCTGTACCATGGCCTTTGGGTCACAGATTCCTGCAGATAAACTGGCCATCAAAGCCTTTCCAAACAGACCTTTTGGGAAGATAAGGTCAACAGCACAAGATTTTGTTCTGTTAGTGTTTACAGTTCCACAGAAGAATTTTATCAAGTTGTGGATGATCATAGACCTCAGGGTATTGATCAAATTTTCTCAGCAGCTTCCTCCAAAATGCCTGATGGAATCTGTTTGGATGCTAACATAAGCTCAAACACAAGGACACTAACTATTCAGCATTGATGTTGTTACAGTACAACCAGAAATTATTTTTTTTCACTCATTACTCACGTATTAAATGTGAATATTAGCAGAACATAACTCCAGTATCAAAGACAGGTGAACAGTTAGTATTTTGTCAAGTCACCATGGGCAGCAATGCAGGCTTCAATGCGGCGGGGCATACTACTGATCAAAGAAGTTAGAAAGTCGTGGTCCATGCTGTCCCAATATCGGATCACCTCTTCTTTCATTTCAGCAATATTTGTCAGATTTTTCTTATTGACACTTTCCTTCATAAGTCCCCATTTTCTATTGGATTTAGGTCAGGGCTATAGCTTGGCCAATCTAATAATGTCATATTTTGGGTCCGAAACCCTTCCTGTGAATGCTTTGAACGATGTTTTGGATTGTTGTCCTGCTGGAAAATCCAAAAATTTCCATATAACACGTGAGCAGATGGAAGTAAATGTCCCTCGAGAATATCTATGTACAGCTCACTGCTCATATTCCCTTCAAATACACAGAGGGGCGTTGCCCCTAACACAGATATGCCACCCCACACGTTAAATTTCGGACTGTACTTTGGACGCTGATACAAAGGTTTTTCAGTTTGTTTGGTCCAGAAATACAGTGTATTAAGAAACAGTCACACAGAACTCTCATCTGAGAAAATCACATTGTCCCAGTTAAAATTTCTATGCTGTAAGCACCAGTTCAACCTTCGTTCCTTTTGTTCAGGTTTCATGATCGGTGATGGAATTCCTCGACTTTTCTGCCAACCCATTGCATGCAGCTCAGTTCTAATTGTCTCCTTACAGGCAGCTACAGTTCCTCTATCAATCATATCCTGCCTTAAGTAACTCCTTCATATGTTTTAGAAACAAGAATACCAAGCCGCTTCCTGTCACCGACAGTCAATTTTCTGGGCCTACCTGCGCCTCCCTGGTGCTCAATGCCATATCCATTTGCAATATCTTTCAAAATACGATAAACATTGGACAAAGGGATGCCTGTTCTACTTGAAATGACTTTAGCTGATCTGATGTCCTTGTTATAATACTCTAAAATCAACTTCCTCTTCTCTAAATCATCCATACTGAGGATCACTGAAAATGTCGTCTGCTAGCAAGTAAACAAAGGGGGATAACTCTTCACAAACTAATGAACATCTACAGTCTCCGTGGACTACGGTGTCCCTAAAGGTTCTCTTTTGGGACCTCTGTTGTTTACCATGTACACCAAGCAGTTGGAGGAGGTAATCACAAGCCACAATGTCCTACATCATCTATATGCAGATGACCCTCAGATGACCGATAGCTTCAAGTTGAACACCAACTCTCCACTGACGAACATGGAGAATTGCTGTGCATCTGTCAAGGCTTAGATTAACACCAATCTCCTCAAGCTAAATGAGGACAAGACAGAGGCGATGTTAGTTGGCCCAGCCTCACGCCTGTCGAGGATCAATACTGCTTCACTTCACATTGGTGACACACCCATTCCCCCCTCATCAACAGTCAAAGATCTTGGTGTCAACTTTGAATGTGATCTGTCAATGGAGAAGCAAGTCTCAGAGTTATGTAAATCTTGTTACTACCACATCCGAACCATTGGCAGTATCCACCATCTTCTGACTGAGGATTCTACTGCAGCACTTGTTCAATCTCTTATACTTTCCTGTATTGACTACTGCAACAGCCTTCTGCTCCATATCTCACAGGAACTCATTAATCGACTCCAGAGAATTCAGAATACTGCAGCACGCATTGTCACCAAAACCCCTAAATTTGCAGGTATTACACCTGTTCTGAAACGCCTACATTTGTTACCAATCCGAGCGAGAGTTGACTTCAAGATACTGACTTTGACATATCAGTGTGTTCACAGAACAGCTCCAGTGTACCTCCAGGAACTCTTCAGGCTGTACATCCCCGGTAGACCGCTGCGCTCCAATCACAGAGACCTACTGCATGTTCCTTGTTGGCACCTGAAATCAAATGGTTTCCGTTCTTATCATGCGGCAGCGGCCAAGAAATGGAACGAATTGCCCGACCATCTGTGAACATGTCAAACTCTTACTCTATTTAGGTCTCACCTGAAGATTCACCTTTTCTCAGTATCGTATCACTGCAACTAGAACTCTCTGTATGCGCTATGAGCAAGCTCGCGGCGTGAAAATGTTGGCGCTTTAGAAATATACTTATTATTATTATTATTAAAAAGGATTAACAGAGTTGTCTCTCTTGAATGAAACCAACCACTTGATAGCTGGTCAAGGTTGTTTATACTAGAAATCCAATTAAACATATTCCTAAAATTCTCAATAATTTCTGGTCATACTATACATGTTTATTCCCAAGTTGAAACTAACAATTAACTGGGAAAATCATATTGTAAAAGAATGAGGTGTGAAACCAACAATAAACAAACACATGTGATGTAATTAACAATTGTATATCATAAGTAACCAAGTTTACGCTATGACAATACAAACTAGAGTGGCAATACAAATACACAAGCCGTTTAATGCAAAATAGTGTATTTGCAAATAACTTGTATTGCAATATATTGGCAATATCATGCAGTCCTCTCTAACCATCACCCCCAAATCAAACACGCCATTATATCAACTCTGACGAGACGAGCCAAGGGTTTATGGACAAGAAGTTGACCTTTTAAAATTTCGCTATGGACATGAAGTCGACCCGCGGTAAACTTTGATGTTGAAGGTGTTGCGAGAATCAAGCTAATCCACTAGTAGGTGTTGTTTTAAGATTTTCAATAACGTCAGCATCCGTAAGGTGTGAACAATGTTTACTCACGTAGTTCACTCAAAATGTCATCAATTGAGAGTGAATTATGCACTGATAGACATATTTCATTCAATTTAGATATATGTATAGAAAGCACCATTGCAATAGACTGCATTCAGTTTCGAAATGGCAAATGCACAGTTGAATCAGCGATTTCTTCCAACATCTCGTAGTGGAAGGTACCTGTGTGTTGGTGTATTTATGTACGGAGTGCATAAGTGAAAGCGAGATTTGATATCCTGGAAGTGCACAGAAAAGAACTGTACCTCCTTTCATGGCGTTAACTGTCAATGACACTGTGTCATCCATAGATCCCAGTGGAACCACCACAATTTCGACAGCCCCCGCCCAACAACCATCTGGAAGGGTGGCACTCTCGTCTGAAGAGATTGGTGGGAAACGCCCACCCCAATATTTTTTAAATAATCACAGTTTTTGCTAAGGACTCACATTGAAGTCTGCCTGTTTCAGTTTGGCGGTGCACAAAACGTCAATTGAAAAAAAGAAATACAGGGACTTGGAACGTCGTCTGATTTTGTATATGAAATAAAATGGACGAAATATAGTAGTGTTTTCCTGTTGCTTGTGCTCTCAACTGCATAATCCGTATTATGCCTTATGAAAACACTGGATTATTTCTTTGTCTTTGTTAATCCCCTGTTAACCGGCGTGAGGTCAATTGACAGGACGTCAACCTTTTTTTCGTAACTCAAGCGTGACATTTCACCCAAGGGTCGACGTCCTGTGCAGACATCGAGCAAGTCCATCTGCTACCCGAAGCTGAAATAGACCATCTTAGCAATCACATTCTTCAACCTCAATGGCTATCCCAAACATGTTGTAGACAGAACCACAGGATATTCCCTCCAACAGCAAGAAGAATGCCAATCCAAACCTGAGCCATCCCCGCTTAGAATAAACATTCCCTATCAAGGCCAGATCAGCCACCACATCAGCCTACTGCTCAAGAAAACTGCCAGCATAGACGTGACTTTCTGCCATGACAAAACTCTAAAAACCATTCTGAAGGCCAATGGAAGATGTCCTTCATCTAACTCAATTCAGGAAGCCAGCGGTTGCATCTACAGGCTAATGTGTGACTGTGGCAGCAGCTGTTTAGGAGAGACATCCTGTTCCTTTGACATTAGGTTCAAAGAGCACAAAACCTTGGTGCTGAAATCAGATCTAAGTCAGCCCTATCTGATCACATTGTGAACAATCCATCACGCTTCATTAACTGGCATTCAACAACCACCATAGCATCAAACATCCAATGCCATGATTGGCGACGACGCAAGATTTCAGAGTCAATCAGCATTAAAAGATTAGAGCCACACATGAAAAGAGATCAAGGGGTTTATCAACTCATTGCCTGGCAAATTCATTGGTCTCATTTCGTCAATCGCCTCTTAACCCACTATAACAGCATCATCCCTACCTTTTGTATGTCATCCACTCTGTTGTACATCAATTGCACACATTGGCTTCTATTACTTACCCAACCCGTGAAGGATGGTTTAGAATTGGTCTCAGTAACCCATGCTTGTCGTAAGAGGTGACTAACCTGATTGGGTGGTCAGGCTCGCTGGCCTGGTTGACTCATCGCTTCCCAATGGCGCAGGTCGATGCTCATGTTGTTGATCACTCGATTGTCAGGTCCAGACTCGATTATTTACAGACCGCTGCCATATAGCTGGAATATTGCTGAGTGCGGCGTAAAACTAAACTCACTCACTCACTTTCACTTACCCACTTAGTCTACTGTAACAACACCATATCTGCTTTTGTATATTTATTCTTTTTCATCTCATAGCGTAGGGTAATAGGGGGTGGGGTACACGCGTGGAAAATTTTGACCCATCCTAGTCCTAATACACACTGATACTGACAGTGGATATGTGCATCTGCAAATTTACTACTGGGGTATGTTCCTGAAATATCTTCAGAGTTAGGAGAAGACCATGACTAAAATCTACATCACACAAAAGGTAATCTTCTATGTGACCAAAAGATAAAGACTAGTAAATATGTTATATTTCATGCTTCTTTAGTGGCAGGGGGCATTGCCATGTTAGTGACAAACACTTGTTTGGTACATCCTAGACTGGATAACAAATTTGTCCATGGTACACTGAAGTCTTATCCATCTGCTTTCCTGTGTTTTTCACAATGACGTATGAGCAGCTAGCAACCATCCTACAATGAACAGGCATGAACACCTAGACATTCCAATGATATTCCCAAAATGGAAAATTTCTTTTATATGCTTTCAAGGTGAACCATTTGAACCTTTGGCAAATGCTACATTGATCCCTAAATCAAAGACAACTGCCTTCATATTAGCCAGGGGCGGTGGGGTAGCCTAGTGGTTAAAGCGTTGGCTCGTCACGTCGAAGACCCGGGTTCGATTCCCCACATGGGCACAATGTGTTAAGCCCATTTTCTGGTGGCCCCCCGCCGTGATATTTGCTGGAATATTGCTAAAAGCAAGCGTAAAACTGAGCTCAGTCAGTCAGTCATATTAGCCATGGTGACTGCAGCTGGAATCTCTGAACTGTTTAAGGCTCATGGATGAGAACTGACCCCACAGCTTTGTGACCTACATTAGATCAACCTGACTGTTATCATGTCCCATTCAATAAAAAAATTCTGGCCACTAAAGCACCCAAATGGTGTTGGAAAAAATTGTTTATATGTCTTGTAAGAAGTGTTATGAAAGGGACGTCGGTAGAACCAGTGGCAGGTTGGCTTGTCTACATGGCTCTATATATAGCTATGAAGGGTTAGTAAACCTTTTTAAAATGCCAACAGAAGTGAGGACATCTTAAAAACCAAAAATGACATTAGTGACATTTAAAAGAAGCACAAGATTTCATACATGGAAGGATAATGATGACATTAACCCAGAAGTGATATCAAAGACAGAAGGAAAAGAAGACAAAAGAGAGATCTCAACCAAAATTGCTTTATGAAAGTATGTCAAGAGTGAAAACCTGCCATTCAATCTGGCATGTTGTGGCAATGATATAACAGAGGTAAAGGGTTTGGAAGAATATAAAAAATATATATTCATTGTTAATAATAGTAAGAAAACTATATATATCAGAAATACTCCATTCATACTGTCTCTAATTGAATGATGTATGGAAAGAAGTGAGGAAACATTTTTTCCACCTTTGTGCACGGAAAAACTTTAGGCTGATAGTGCTACTGTTATTACAGTTGGTACATAAGAGTATGTCTGTTGAAGATCTGAAAGTTTAGTTTTACTGAGATTGGAAACAAACTGTAGCAATAATGTCATTGAGGTAGCATTCTTAGAAACATTAACACTGATGACTATTGCTTTGATACAAGCTAAATTGCCTTATGTTAGGGTTCAGGAAGGTCATGCTGCCTCATCTTTTACCTATGATCTTTTGACCTGACCTGAGGACAATGAAAGGTTTTACAAGAAAATGCTGAAGTGAATGAGCAGCCATCAGCCAGGTGAAAGAATTGTACGGAACCAAATATACATGTAAATCTTTATATATTTGCCCTTCTCTGACTTGACTCTCTCTCTCCTCCTATTGTTTGAACAGCCTGTTCCTCAGCTGGAGTTGCTTAGTGCATCTCATAAAAGGGCACAGGTGTATTTCAGTGAATTTTTCTTGATGTTTCAGGCTATTATTCAGAAGAAGGGAGATCATGAAGAAAGTGAATCCAGACTCTTGACCAAACAGGTATCTAGTTTCTTTGCAGTTGTTTTCATATAAACTAGAAATCATGAATGGTCCGCATTAACCTTATACCTTATACCTTCATAATTTCTGTCACACTTCAGTAATGTATTTCAGCATAAGTCAATATAAACAGAGTGGGGTAGTTCAAACATTAAAACCTCAGATAGATTTATCAAGGAAATAAGGAATAATTTTTCCTTATCCTGACTCATGCTCTTTTGCTTGTCTTCTTCTTCTTGCGAACATAGTGGAAACACTTGTATCTCCTAATTGAAGCTCCCTTCAATGTATAATCACTAATTAATACTCACCACGACTTGCCTCCCTTTGTCCCAGCGCAGGAAAGGTGGCACCACCCTCTGGCCACATGCTTCACTCTCTCCTTCTTCGCCCAGTGAGCAGGATGTGAGAGCGCCTGTGTCTCCTTGCACACTATATCCTTTGATTATTCTTAGTTTATTACCTCTTATTACTTACTAAAGAGGTGTAGCTAGTATCCTTTAACAATATGTATTGATTATTACTCGTAATTCTACTGTTTATTCACGGTTTTCTGTGATTGTTCAGCCTAGTTTACGTGGATGAAAATCTGTACTGTTTGTAGATTACGTTTTTCTGCTGCTGATCCGCATTTAATATGTCCTAGCTGTATTACGCCTTGTGCGTTTACTTCACGTTGCAGTTACTGTATTAATTTATCCATTTCTGCATTTAACAAATATCGTTTTTGCGTCTTGAGACGTGCAGCAGATAGGTCACGTAAACAAGCCTTAGTCATGGCCGATACATCGGACCCTCTAGCCAGTCAACTGCTGTCGGACGACCCCCTCCCGTCTGGTGTTCCGCTAGAGATTCCTTCGGAGGAGGGGCGTGGCATTCAGTCTGCCGCCTCCAAAAAGCGTCCTGCTTCCCCAGACATCCCGTCTTCGCAGCAGAAGTCTAAGAGGGCATCGACTTCGTCACAGCGTAAACTCCGTACCCCCAGGGCAGCGCCGACCTCCAAGGGAAAAGCTAAGAAGCCAGCTAGAACTTTCTCAGCTGAGATTCTCCCCGCCACTGAACTGGGCCTGTATGACGACCAGCCGATCATCATACCCGATCTACGCCACAAGAAGCGACCGGTGTCAGCTACAGTAACGTCAGCAGAGATCGCCAGGCAGCCTGATGTCTCTACACTGATATCCGACGATCATTCTGAGGGGCCCGTCGCTAACCTCGCAGAGAGGGCATCGACGACATCGTCGCAGACCATCCCAGACGACATGATGCAGAAGATCATGCAGATGATGGAGGACCGTTACAGACTGCAACCAGCCCATAAGGACCTCCACGAAGGCATTAACGCGAGACGAAGTGCCCAGAGGGACACTCCGTCAACGTAGAGGTCACGACCAAGCCACCTTCACGAAGGAAGTCACAGTCTACCTCCAGGAAGGACCCAGATGAACAGCCTGCACGAAGGGTTAGAAGATCATCACCTTCCCCGGACTCAGAGGATCATCACTCTTATAAAGATTCCAGAAGGAAGACTACGTGTCCTTGGACTCAGACTTGGACCCTCCGACTTCACGAAAGCCTTCGCGAAGGTCAAGCCGTCACTCCTCAGAACCGGATACAGTTAAGGCTTCACGAAGGGCTTCACGAAGGACTCCAGTAGCAGGTTCTAAATCATCTTCGTCCAGACGATCATCTGCAGATTCCTCAAGGGCTTCGCGAACCTATCAGCGTTCGCCTCACAGATCTCCGCGAAAGTCTAGACGCAGCTCATCAGATCATATCGTTCGCCTCGCCGTTCACCTCGACGATCACCTCGACGATCACCTCGCCGATCTCCACATCGATCTCCACACAGATCTCCACACAGATCTTCACACAGGTCCCAAGTCAGGTCTCCATTATCGTCTCCATGTACAGCGATAGAACCATATATACCGTCATCACAAGACGCTGAGATACGATACTGGATGGTAAACAACCTAGACCTTTCTTCACCTTCCAAGAGTAACAACTCGGCGCAGACTTATCTGATGAAGGAGGACGATGCTGATGCCATCACCTTACCACCGATCGACCCGATTGCTGCAGTAACGAAGAATTTGGACTCAGCCTTCCACAAAGCCACTAAAGTCCAAACAGCACATTTACCACTGTTCCATGCTAACAAGTTTTCAACCCACAACATGGAACTGTTCCTCAAGGCACAAGACATAGATGACAACTATAAGTTGATCAATGATGTCAAGAACAAGAACTACAAGATTGACGATCGCAAGTTGGTTCAGTTAGAAACCATGACTAGGCGAATGTTCTTTGGCCTTAATAGATCTAGAACGATCAATGAGACTCTTATCACCAGATTTCGTGACACGACATCTGAAGATGATAGAATGATTTACTCGGCCCTACTTATGCAGAAGAAGGACCAGCAGTTCCTAACGGATCATCTCACAGCAGTCTCAGCAGCCTTAACCCTAGCCCGTCGTCAAGGCCTCCTCGCTTCCTGCAACTGGGGTGAGCAGTTTACAGCTCCACTCTATACAGCCCCGTGGTCTGCTTCATCCATCTTCGATGGAGGAATAGAGAAAGTCTCCAAGGAAGTCACTAAGGATTCCAGAGAAGTCCTTATGATTAAGTCAATGGATACGCTAGCCAGCGTCATCAGACAGACTTCACAAAGATATTCAGGAAAATCTAAATTCACTGGATTACAGAGAGCACGGGAAAAAAAGATAGCCAGTTCCAGGGGAAGAGATTCTTTTCGTCGCCCATTTGGCAACTACAGAGGAGGATCAGGAAGAGGCAGGGCACCCAGAGGTTCCCGCAACTATAAACGCTGAAAGTCAGGTTCGGAACGACTGGAGTCTTCCACCCCCAGCCGTTCCAGTACAACCGTCACAAGTGGGTGGACGCCTCCAACTATACTGGGAGAACTGGGGAATGTTTCAAGACCCATATGTCTCCAACATTCTTCATCACGGATATCGTATCCAACTAAAGGCCATGCCTCCGCTGACAGTCAACCATTACAAGTTCGACTTCCAGACACAACAACTACCAAAGTTAAGAGAGGCCATTACTTCCCTCCTGAACAAGCAGGCCATAGAAGTACTAGATCAAGTAAACATCGAACCAGGTTTCTACTCTCCAGTTTTCCTAGTACCCAAGAAAAACTCCAAGGAGAAATACAGACTCATCTACAACATGAGCACGTTCAACAGAGATTATCTACGCAAACCACCGAAGTTTCGCATGATACATCTACCCCAGTTACGGCACTTAATCCGTCACATGGATTACATGGCCAGTATAGACCTACAAGATGCGTATCCACACATCCCGATACATCCCGAATCCTAGAAATATCTACGGTTTACACTGGACGGGCTGCATTACCAATGGAAAGTACTCCCATTCGGAATATCATCAGCCCCATGGTTATTTACAAGAGTAACGAAACCCATCGTCACCTACCTACATCGTCAAGGGCTACGCCAGTGCGTTTTACCTCGACGACGGACAACAAGTAGATCAAGATCCACAGCATCTCAAACTACAATTAAACTACATCATCAAGCTACTAACACAGCTGGGATGGTTAGTAAATCTACTCAAGTCGGACCTAGTACCTTTGCAAGATCTGCAGTTTCTAGGCATTCGATTTATCACGACGCTCAACCGTATCATCGTTCCAGAAGACCGCTGGCTCAAGATCCAACAGACCATTCCACCAGCGCTACTCTCTCCATTACCACTACGACAATGGCAGAGTCTATTGGGTCTCCTCACGTCAGCCCAAGACTTGACACTAAGAGGCAGGCTACAGTTACGCCCATTACAGGTCTTCATCAACGCTCATCTCGACGATCTACAACCATTCAGTCTACCGGCACACCTCAGACCTCATCTACTATGGTGGACCAGGAGGTCGAATGTCTGCGAAGGCATTTATTTAACAGAGCCGGAATTCCAAACCCATCTCTATGTAGACGCGTCGCTCCAAGGTTGGGGAGCTCATCTCGCCAACCGGACGACATCAGGCATATTGAATCAGCAAGAAAGCAAGCTCCATATAAACATGTTAGAGATGAAAGCGGTAATCAACGCCATACATCATTGGAGTACCATTCTACGACAGGCACATCTGATGATTCATACCGACAACTCAACAGTGGCATATTACGTGAACAAACAAAGCTTAACGAGATCATCAAGCCTATTGACTGTATGCTTTCAACTGTTCGATCTAATCAACGATCTAAACCTACATGTCAGAGCATGTCACATTCCCGGAGCCAAGAATGTACTAGCAGACGCACTCTCTCGGCCACACCTACCGGCACCGACAGAATGGATGCTCCACACAGAAATCTTCGCACAGATTATCAAACAATTAGGAGCGCCGCTAGTAGACCTATTCGCCACTCGCTTCAACAATCAGCTAACGACATTCGTATCACCTGTCCCGGATCCACAAGCATGGGCAACGGACGCTCTAAGCATATCCTGGGAAGGCCTCAACGCGTACGCGTTTCCGCCGCCAGTGCTAATCCCTCAAGTGTTACAGAAAATCAGACAAACACAGAACCTCCAACTCACTTTGGTCGCGCCCTACTGGCCAGCCAGAACGTGGTTTCCCATTCTAATTCAAGAAATCGGACAACCAACACTAAAGCTACCAAAGCGCTCGAATCTACTAGTACATCCTCACACCAAACAAGCGCACGGAAACCCAGAAGTGTACCAACTTCACGTATGGACTGTATTAAAGTGTGTTTGAACAAGAGAGGATATTCTACAAGAGCGGCAAAAGCAGTCATGCTTGCTTTACGCTATTCTACTCGTAACTTGTACGACGACAAGTGGCAAAGTTTCGAAAACTACGCAGCAAAAATGGGAATTTACAGCGAGAGATGCTACACATCCACAAGTGGCTGATTATCTGTGTTACCTACGTCAAAAGAAACATTTGAAGGGCTCGACATTGTCAACATATCTTGCCCGCGCTTAGCTCAGTCGTTACCATGAGAACGGGTGTCAAGTTAACGATGACGCCAGAGTTACTCGCCTTGCTACGCTCTTTTCGTTTGGAAGATCAGAAAGTGAAAATCCGCGCGCCAGCGTGGGATCTAAATATAGTGCTTCAACACCTCACAAGTGAAGGTTATGAACCGTTAGATTCAACGAACTTTGAACTTCTCACTCAGAAAACGGTTTTCCTGTTATCGCTAGCTACGGCAGCCAGGATGTCTGAAATTAGATTACGAGAGGATTCAGTTTGATGACAATCACAACTCAGTGCACATGGGTTTGCGATGGGACTTTATCGCTAAGAATCAATTGCCAGGTCAACCAGACAGATTATTCCATATCCCTGCACTATCCTCGATTCTTGGATCTCAAGATACATTGGACTTATCTCTATGCCCAGTCAGAGCTCTCAAAATCTATATACGACATTCCAAACCAAGACGCCGACATCTCAAGCGATTATAAATCCCTTTAGCGGCGACAAGTCAGACCGAGGTCTCTCGTACCACCATATCTATATGGATTAGAACTGTCATACTGCGCGCCTACAAGGCGGCTGGACTGGACCCTCCAAGAGCAGCAAATCCTCACGAAATCAGAGCCTTAGCTTCCACGCCAAGGCTACACGGTAACTGCTCACTAAATACCATCATGGAGGGATGTTTTTGGAAACCGACATGGTGTTTGCTAATCACTATCTGAGAGATATCACCACCGAGGACGTCTCAGGTATTCACCATTTCGGTCCTATGGTCCTCGCACAGCAGTTGACAGTCCCTCGTAGACGATAAGATAGTCTTACGAGATTATTATGTATATTTATACATGTTTTATCTAGCTTAAAACTCTACAGAGTTATTAGGGCTATTGATATACCTAGCTTAAGTCTAACCTTAAGCCCAGTACTGATATTTATGTACATTTTGGATAACTTCTCCATGTTGGAGTAGTATATATACTTATTGCTATGTTCATAGTATGTTTTTTGTATAGTAATACCCCTTTTTTCATCTATGGCAGTGTATAAAATTATAGTTATAATAGCAAAGGATTACAATCAGTGCCACTATAAGTTCCCGTCAGGGGGTTATTACAGATATATACATATAAATCACTAATTAATCTGGTAAATCCAAAGTCTCTACTCTTTCCCACCTCTGATTCCGTCGGATACTACAAGCAAAAGAGAATGAGTCAGGATAAGGAAAAATATGTAATTTTTAGAGTAAAATTGATATTTTATACTTATCCTGACTCATGAGGTAAGCCCTCCCATCCTCCCCACATAACACTTTGGATTTCCCCGTAAATTCAAGTGTTGGGCTCGAAAAAATAAGGAGAGAGTGAAGCATGTGGCCAGAGGGTGGCACCACCTTTCCCGAGCTGGGACAAAGGGAGGCAAGTCGTGGTGAGTATTAATTAGTGATTATACATTGAAGGGAGCTTCAATTAGGAGGTACAAGTGTTTCCACTATGTTCGCAAGAAGAAGAAGACAAGCAAAAGAACATGAGTCAGGATAAGTATAAAATATCAATTTTACTCTAAAAATTACATTTTAAACATTAGTATCTATAAATAGCCTGTCATTTTCATAGATATGGAGAATAAGACAAAGTTCAACATTATCATTAGTTACCTTGAAATAGCCTGCAATTTCTACATTGAGTGTATTATGTGTTGCACATTAATCCTCTCAATGCTGCTGTTGAACCCATTCCACAGGAGAGCTGCATAGTGACATCCCCAAATAAAATAGTAACTATTGATCAAGTTGGATTGATGTTTCATTTTATGTATGGAAATGCATGAATGTTCATCTTTCTAAATGTATCAGCTTTTAGTAGTTTATGTACCTGAGGGTTCAAGATAAGCTTATGGCCATGTGGGTATGATACCAATACTTTTTGAAACTAAGTGGGTATTTCCAATTTCAAGTGGGTATCTATACTTTGTGATACCCAACATGTTTTTCAAAATCTGGGTATTCATTTCAAATAACAACTTTTAGAGGTGCGACATTTTTGTATTCAATAATAGAGATTAGACAACCTGCAGGTTAAAGATGAATAACTAATAATGCTAAATTACATAGCTTATAGCTAATACAGCTTCATCCACTGATGCTGTAAGAAATAATATGTGCCTTTAGTACAGGAGCTAAGCCAGGAAAAAATAATTTTGTTCAACACCTTCTACATAAAAGGTGTGACTACACAGTTTGATCCAGGAGAGCCTACTGAACATTTCTAGGTACTATGTAATCTCAAATTATAGGGTAGGTAAAAAGTTAGAGGCATTTTAATGGAAGGTACTAATTGTGAAAAATATGTTCATTTTATAGAAACATCTGCATCGTGAGATAGATACAACATCTATAATAACTGTTACATGTGTCACAGCATTATGAAACAAAGCACATAATTACTTCAGTGACCAAGAAATATTTCTAGTTGTAGAATATTACTACATAAGACAAAAGGCAGCCATGATGGCCATTATTCAAAATGGCCGACATTTGGCAAATTAACCATTCTGAAAAGGGCATGGCACATACTAATTATGACCTGTGATTGGTTTTATATGTGTAATTCACACATACAACTGAGCACACTTAGTGTATTTGAGTGTTTTAATAATTCCTTGATGTAGGCAGACCTTTTATGTAGTAGGTGTTGAACAAACTCTTTTTCTGAGCCTCCTACTGGACTTAGCCTCTAGACTACTTAGTCTTGGTGTAAAAAAAGATACCAATATCGCTTTTACATGATATAATAGCAGTGTATGAAATAAGCCAAAAACCCAGCCAGATATCAGGGCTGGTAATATCAAAATCTTACCAGGCCCAAATGGATTTAACCAGACCAGAAAATACAAAGAAAATACCTCAAGTTTTTGTTTACAGTGAATAATTTAATGAACCTGAGACATGTATTTTGCTGTCTAACAATCTATTTACAACGGCCATTTTCAAAGAAATCCAAATCCGAGTTTGCATCGATAGGTGTCACTGTTTTAGTGATAATATATGTCAACACAGTGCCTGGAGCTTGTGATACGATAGTTCAATGTTCAAACAGCAATCAACTAGTGTCAAGTCTAAATGTAATGCTCAATTTGAAAAATAGATTTTAAGATATGGTGAATTTACTCAGATGTATGTAACATGTTATCGGGCTGGCTAGCTGTAAATTCAGACTGTCCATCAGAAATCTAGCCCAGCTTGGGTGGTATTTCATACACTGAAACAGCCATATTTTCACTGTAACAGTTAGTTTTTTCAAAACCTTGTTCCCATTATTTTGTTTCACTTCCACGCCACGAATAGCTAATGTTGCAAGTTCATTTAACAAATCTGATTGTGAAACACAGAACTTGTCTATTAATTCATCTGGCAGTACTCTAATGAAGTTAATATTTTAATTTGAGCAAGTAGGAGCTTTCGACCATGCTTGCTTGCCATTATCGATTAGTTTACAAGACTTGTAGAAAGAAAACAGCTAATTGATTGGTTGCTATTTATAGATGTTCCAATCAGTGAAGGGTTACCAAACCATGACTGGTATTCTATCTGTGTTGCGCATCTTAATTAATATTTTATTTTCTTCATATAATGATTTTGTTTGATAAGCCTTTCAACATTGACATTGTTGGCAGCCGTAGGTGTCACGTGAGGGCGAGACTTAACCCCCTGGATGCTGAGTTTTTTTCTGACGCACATTTTGATAACATCTAAATAGTGAACCATTATTAACAGAGTATTAGCCATTCTATAAATGTAATGAAATAACTGAAAAACTTAGTCTGTTTTACTTGAAATAATGTCTTGTCTTATGTGTTGTGCGACGTCGGAGAAAGAAGACATTGGTAAGCCGATTAGTATATATCTCACCTAATTGCCTTTCAAAGGATAAAAAAACTTTGTAAATCTCGATAATATTTCTTGACCGAAGGTAGAATTACTGATTTTCCCATTTGAATAATTATATATGCAATTAGTTAGTTGACCGTGTATCTTCATGTGGACAACACGGGCATCTGTTTGGTATGAGTCTGACGTAAATCAAAAAGATTATTTCAAAACGCTCCACTTACTGCTCATGTGACCACCCTTTACTAATCATTCTTTTTCTTGTCGCACAGCTGTGCAGACATTCTGTGAGCTAAGGAATATATTTTCACACTCCCTATGCCATTATGGGGAAATCTGATTTCCTCTAGTAAGAAAACGAACTTTTGTTATCAGCTCAAGAAGATATTTTTGACGTCCAACCCTTCCTCATCCTGTGTGGACAGTGTAGGTTTATGTTCCTGGGACAAATGATGTGCGCAATGCAAGTCCTTGGATACTGACACATTTGCAGCCTACAGAAGGGTTGGTTCTCGTCGCCGCTTGGACCTGAGATTTGCACAAGCACTCTGAAGAATTTGGCCCTTCGACCGCTAAGGTGTCGAGGAAACAGTGGCCTTAGAAAATTGCTCGCTGATCAGTCATGCCTACTTCAGATCAGGATTAGTTTCTCAAGGTTTCGTCAGATTCCTACCTTTCGGAGAATCTATGCTGCCTGTTTCGTCCATCTGACGCACCTTCGCCTAAACGGACTGTTGCTTCACAGGTGGTTGTAGTGGAGCATTCGGTGAATCAAAAGGAGCCATCTCCATCCCAGGATCTTTGGGCAAGCTTGATGATGTCTGAAGATCTGGCACTTTGTCCTGTCAGGGTGCTTTGGGTCTACCTCGCTGCCTTGCAAGATTGCAAAAGATTTTGGAAGCGGTTATTTCTGCTCTCCACAGCTTCCAGAGCTGAAGTTGATTCTTTGTACATACTGAATAATGTCTGAATTCTATTTCACTCTTTGTTTTCCGTTTATGGGCTCAGATTTACCTCACCTAGTTCCACGCTTTAAGTACGGTTGCCAGATATGGTCACCTCGTTTACTTTGAGGCTTGTATTACGATGAAGAGGTGATCGCCACTCATACTTACTGACCTCTGTTCTCTGAAGCATTTATGTCATTGAAGTGTGAACTACCGAATTGCAGTGGATTTTGACATGTTCTGCTCTTATGTTGCTGGACGCATCTTTGACTAAGCTAACGCAAAGAAGTGAGGGTGATTTGATGTTGTCCGGATCTGAACATTAAGATAGTGAGCTTCCTGAGTCGCTTTCCCTTTCATCTCTATTTGATGGTGCCTGAGGGGGCTGGCCAGATTAAGGTTGATCTTAATTTACTTGGGCTTTCCGTAAATCGCGGTGAGGCAGGACTTTTACCGAGCTCCATCCTTTAATCTTCCCACGAATGTTGCGTCAGAGAACCACATCATTTGGGAGCGCCCACCTCCCAGGGAGTTTTGTGCTTAGTACGCCAAGGGGTTCCGTGGAATAACCTGTCACAAGCATAGGAGTTATGTAATCTTGGGATTTGTAACAAACCTCCCTTGTCCATCGCTATCTACGGTTGTTTACAGTTAACTGGCACTAGTTTGTCTTCACTGTCTAGACACAGGGTAGTCTGTGCTCGCCGTCCAACCGTGGGATAAGTAGCAGACGTGCGATAGGATAAGTTTATATATTTGAAAAGTTTAACTATAAATTGTATATTTATATACTTATCATGTCTCACGCCCGGCCTCCTCTCTTCTCCAATTACGACTTTGCTCCAAGAACGAGGATGATCAGTAAGGGATGGTCATGTGAGCAGGTAGTGGAGTGTACTGCATGCTTCTCGGGAGACACAGAGCTGTCCAATAAGGGGAGCAGCATTGTTGTACTTGCGTTTGGACAAGAATTTTGTTTACAGTTCATTTCCACTCAGCTGGTCGAATTAAAGAGTAGTATAGGAGTAGTAGAGGGAATGATTGTCCGGGACCAGTTCCAACAAAAGCCTCTGCAAAGCCTTATTTCCCAAATAAGGCTTTGGTCGGACCCTTAGCTCTTGCTGCCATTACCCCTACTATGAAAAATTAGTAAAATATCCCCGGCAGCCACAATTCCCCAAGGGAGAAATAGAAATGTATTGCGCTTCCTCCCAAGGGGAATTGTGTCTCTCACCGTGAGAGAACCTCACATCACACAAAGTTGCGACGGCGGGATACGAACCCCACATGTACAGCTTGCGCAGACTATACATAATGGGGTCGCACCACTCAACCGACTGAGCTACCGCGGACTTAGCTGAAGTAGGTCAGTTTAACGGGTCTATCCTGAGATCACGCGCACCCACACATCACGTGACAGCGGACTTAACTGAAGTAGGTCAATTTAACGGGTAGATCACGCGCACCCACACATCATGTGCTGTTGTCTGGAGGTAACACTACGATCAATAGTCCTCTGCCTGGCCTATACCTCAAGTAATACAAGGTAGGTTCATCCACTTTATCTATGTTGTATAGCTCTACGTGCCGCTATGACACTATATCACGTTGACCTCGATGAAACAGTTTAATGTGAATCGCCTATGATCTCTTTGGTGTTCGTTATAAAGGCTTGCTGGGCTTTTTGTACCCCCTGTTCTATGTACTTTTTTTTCTCGTCCTCGCTGATAGCAGACTTACGAGACTTGGATCGAATCTCTTGTTTCATTTTGTCATATTTTGTGAGTTCAGAGAGGATTGAACGAAACTCCTCCGAGGAGATCTTACTGTCAGTGAGTGCCGTGGAAATACGCTCACTCACCGTGTTCAGCTTTGCTTCGGCCAGAACCCTGATCTCATCGTGTTTCAACGCCTTACGATGCAGTCTGCGTGATGCAAACTTAAGCACCAACCCTAACACCCCTGTCACCCCAGCTGTTATTTCAAGGCCTAGCACTATAGGTGCGGCCACGATGGTAGCTAATAACCCAACACCTGCCGCCCCTAGTCCCATGCTGGTTGCCATAAGGGTAGTATCAGTCCCGTCCACGGCATTGAAAGCTCTATGGTACTTCTTATATAGTGCTTTCCGCTTGTCGCGGTCTTGTTCTAATTGATGTTTTACATCACATAACTGTCTCAAGCGGAACCCGTCTACGGTTTCCAGGGTCTTCACTACTTCATCTATGCCTGGGTACAGCCCCATCCTATAATATATATTACAAAAGATATTTTAATTGGGTTTCAGTTAACAGTCGATCAACTAACTTGAAGCTTATAAGGTATAAATCACTGTTTAGGAAAATAGTTCGGAAGTGAATAGGTAACTCTGCATCCACACGAACCCCATAGTAGGGGGGGGTTATTGAGTGGGTTATAGAACCTGTTGAGGGGTCCGTTTGTATGATGATACGGTAACGTCGGTTATTGTTCTGGGTACTCCAGTGTACTGTCACCCCCTGTAAAAGTTGTTGTTCTTTACTAACAGAAAGTTCACGGATATGGAATTCTATGATGAGTGTGGAACCTGGGGTCATACCCGGAATATGCACGAGCCCGGAGCATCTATACATTAACTCACCCCCTTGGTGTGCATTTAACATACCGGACTGAGTTAGCGCAATTTCTGTATAACGGCCTGGAACGAAACACGAGGGTATGATACCTATATTTTTAATTTCAGAGATATAATTACCTTCCTTAAATGAGATATAAGGTGAGGGGAAGGTTCAGTTGATTATCCATTTGGGTTCTTTAAAATCTGATAACGACACCCGCCTATACACGTTGTCTTTGAAGTGTAGGATGTATAAGGTGTCTTCCTCACCAGTCTGATCAAATCCCTCCGTGTCCCCTAAGTCGTTAAGTGTAGTGTTGGGGTGAAGCCAAGACTTTGCTATAATACTATTACGATATAATTTCCAACTGGTTTTCTGATAATAGTTCAGGGTGCACTTCACCCCCATGAAGTGTATGTTGTCGGGTAGGAAGATCTTGGTTAGTGATATAGTGTCTTCCACGACCACGGTGACACCCTGCAGACTGGTTTTGGAGTCGACACCCACCCGCACGTAAACGTTGCAAACGTTATACTGGTGTTGTTGCCCCCACCGGAGTTTGACCCCCTTTCACGATCTCAACATCATCCCGCGATGGTTCCCCTAGGTAGACTTGGATGACCAGTGTTGAGTTCGCCGGTAGACTCTCCAGGATCCTGACCACGCCTTCAATTCAGACACCAACTGCAATACCACGCTTTGCATGCCCGCTTTACTCGATAGCATGTGGGCTGCCATACTGGCGAAAGTGGGCTGATGACTACGCCACGTCTCTGAGTCGGAGCGTAAGTTTCACGCGAGCAGGATTCCGTTGTTCACGACTTTATTTAGGTGGTTGTCTTTGTTATCCGTGAACACGAGGGGAGCCGAGCCTAATGTTGAGAAACCAGTCGGCTTTATCGGGTAATAACACCCACTTGTCATCTTCAGTGAAGACTAGCGTTATATGGTTTGTTTCGGGCGACGGTAGTGCTCTCAACATCGTCTAAGTCGAACAGTTTGCCCCGAACGATGGGTATATTATCCAGTTATCATCACCGGTGTTGACAAGGGTGTACTTAGTGTTGACGACCGCTCCTGAGGTATCTACCATATCACTTAGATTGCTAGTACCATTGGAGGGACTTCAGCGCGTTTGTAAATGTTGTTTTTCAGTTGCAAAGCGCATAATTTACCATCTACTCCGGGTCGTCGAATCCGCGTGTGTCCCCGAGGTCGGAGATCCCCACATTGGTGCATTTTTCAACTTCATTCCAGGACCTTGTGCGCTGGTCATTTTATATGCAGCAGCGTTATGCTAAGGTATCCTATATTCACGAGATTATGATTTATATCTAACACCGATATTATCAGCTCAGGGATGTTGCCCCGGGTTACCCTCTTATACTGCCGCGTTGAAAACGACTCGGTTCTACCGTCGTTGTATTTCTCCGTTTTCACCGGTACGGCTCTCAGTATAGTGGAAGGGTGACCCCCTTGAATGTTGTCCGTTGTGCTAACCTGGTTGAGATGAATGCACAGCTCTCGATACGGTACTAGGTGGGGTAACTTAGTGCCTGTGGCGGTAGTCGTTGGTTTTATCTCGTCAGGCGATATACCGAGTGTCCTCGCCAGTGGCCGGCTGAGTCTTAAGGAGTTTCTTCCGTTGTTGATTAACACCACTGTGCCGTTTGAGTCGTTCATCTTGAGTTCGGCTCCCAATGGTTTGAAGACCTCGTCGCTTAGTGAACACACGCTGTAGTAACCGTCAGTTATCTGATTGCGGGCACCACTAACGGTCAGCTTATTGTTGCTAGCGTTGATGTTAGTCCATCGTGGTAGGTAGGTGATATTGCACAGTGCGACTTCGAGTTGACCCGACGTGTTATCAATCGCGTGCGTCAGCTGAACGGCCTCGCCGCTCGTTATTCCCGGAAGTGTTATGTACATGTTAGAGTATATATGCTCATTATATAATAGTTTTAAAATGTACAAGCCGGGAGTGTTTTATCCTAAACAGGACGTAGAATTCCCCCACATGAAGATCGAGGTTGCTCCTGGGTTGTATTTCAACACCCAGTTCATAGATGTGTTCCACAAGTATAAATTTTCGGTGACTAACGCTAAGGTAGTTCACGCTTGGCTCAACAGACCGATGCAGTTCTGGCAGAATCAACTCAACTTCGCCGTGTGGTGTGCTACAACGGGGTGTGGTGTGATATTAACCGACACTCGGCGTGGCCCACTGAGTCAGTCTGTGTTCACGTTCCACGTATATACTACCAGGTCAGGCGTATCCTCAAAGAGATCAGCCCGCTCCCACAGGAAAAGGCGTGGAATGCAGTAAACAACCAGACGATAGCGGGCCTACTTAACGTATTTGCAACTAATTCGAACTAAACACGAAGACGGATTGGCGCTTTGCGGGACCGAACCACGGGTTGGGTATCCCCATCGTTCATAACATGCCCCTCGTGGAAGCCAGCGAGAAGTTGAAAGAATGGGGATACAAGTCGTATCATCACCTAACAACCAACGAAAGTGGGATGACCGTTACATGGCATTCGGCGACAGTAAGGATTACCGAGTCTGGAGGTTCGAGCAGGGGCAGCGGATGACTGGGAAAAGTTCATGCTGGACACGTCGAGAGGGTTCACTTTCGTGCGGGGTAATCAGGTTGAGCGACTCGATTGAACGCACGTGTGGCGCTGTTAGATTGCGCAGACGCATAAACGCGCTCCAATATCCTAGGTAAGGGGACTGCTTACGACGCCAGAAACAGTTCGTTGTCAACGCGTTGAGGATGCTATCAATGCTCCAGTTGATCTCCCGAGTGCCATCAAACGCTACCAAGACGTGTTGGAATACGCCAGGTCGAAAGTCGACTACGTGTTCGACGTGGGACTGTACATGGCTCCGAGCGATATGCAACTGAGAGTAAAAAAAGTGGTGGGCTACAACAACGAAATAGTCATAGCCACGGCGGGTCAAAAGTTGGGTGTCAACCTCGATGTCAAGGTCCCCCACGTCCCACCACCCACGACCGGGGAAACGGGTATAGTGGCGCCACCCCCGGAGCCTAGGGCTCAACCAACACCCCCTGTGGGGTCACCCCCACAATCCAATCAGCAGCACATCGATTGTAAAACGGCCCTGGTGGTTGGCGGGGTCGCTGTCGGGTTGGGGCTCATTTGGTTAAAAATTCCTTAGCCGCTACGTACACCAAACCCACCACGGCTACGATGGCTGCCCACAGGTTTTGACTAAGCCACGTAGCAGTTTTAGCCAGAGCGCTCAGCAACCACGAGACGATGCTACCCAGGATGCCGGGCAGGGCTTCGGCGGCCTTACCAGCCAGTTTAGCCAGGGCTTCCCCGAGTTTTTTTACCCAGTCTTTGACACCCCCACCACTTGGTGCAGGCGATGGTGTACCGCCAGCAGGCGTCAGTGACACCACCAGGGTTGATATGATGAAGCCCAATGCAGTCAGAATGCTGGCGATGGTGATCCCTTGCTCCCGGAACAGGGTCCGAATCCTGTCAGCTAGCGTGGTGTCTTCATTTAGAACTTCGATCGATGGTTTCCCGTACTCGACTGATCTGCGATCGGAGGGCTTCCCGGTTTGAGGAAGCGGATTCCAACCGAGTCCGTCTCTCGTCTTCCAAGTTTTTTATTCTCTCCTCGATACGGCGTTTCATATCGTCGTCTTCAGTTTCGGTGAGTTTTATTTTCTCGTGAGCGAGCGCGCTCATCGACTTCGTTCAGTTTCCCAATGTTGTTAACGAAGTTCTCCACATTACATGTTTCAAGGTTTTCGCCTAAGCCTCGCAGTTCCCTCAGGGGAAATTCGGAGCCCGGCAAGGGTTTGTCATGGTACGTAGCCAATATTTTTCGATACTGTCCGATGTTTCTTTAGCATCCCCAGTATTGGCCCTGGCTACTTGCAGATCTTGGACGACCTTCGGGAAGCTTAGACCGTCGCCACCGTAATCTATGAAGCCTAGTTCCCCACGGAGCAGTTGACTCCCACCAGGCTTGACTGGTGAGTGTTGACAAAGCATATGGCTTCCCGTCTTTTTTTATGATATCGACCCACGGGTAAGCCTTCAATCGCAGCGTGCCCTTCTTATCGACGATAAACTTGGAATAGTCCCTCCCCAACGGCTTGATGTTGTCTTTATTTTCAACTGCGTCGTAATAATCATCGACGGCCGACTGTACAAGTTCAGTACTTAAGGGGAGCGAGGTTTCATCCTGGGCATTATCATCCCACATATCCTCCATAGGGATATACTCATAACCACCTTCAGCCATTATTTAGTATTAAAACTTATATATTTCATTTATATAACAATGTACGGTAGAAAACTAGATCCTTTCAGAAGATCAAGAGAGCCTCTAGGTATCAAAGCAGTGCGCCAGTCGGTGACCATCACCAACAATCCCAGCAAGATAGACCAGAATCAAACGCTGCTGGTTAGATTTCCAAACCTTGGCGCGAATGACCTCATTGTACCAGGCACTGTTCGACTGGCGTTCAACATCACGTTGACCTCCGACAACAAAAAACGTGAGCTAGTGCGGAACGTAGGTCGAGCCATCATCAAGAAAACCACCATCAAGATCACCGGTAGCGAGGTGTTGAGCATCGGCGACAGCGGCGTCTTTCACTGCTACAAGGACCTCTGGAAAAGCGAGGGAGAAACTGGCGTCAATGATGTGTATCAGGGCATCAGCAAATCGACCAGGTCGCAAGATTGGGTATGCCTTCACGGCAGACCAGTTATCTAAGATCACGGACGGTGAAAAGGCCATCGCTCAAGCGTCACGGGAACAGGTTCTGCGTGCCGCTTCGACTTTCGAAGTTGCTCACGGAACACGCGCCGTTTTACTAGGCAGCTGGGTGATAGGCTTGAATACGAGCTAACGTTTAACGACTACAGCAAAGTAGTGCGTGACGCCGAACGGCGATGAGGCCAGTTATACCATCGACAACATCTCTCTGGAGTTCGACATGGTCACTAACCCGAGCTGGCCAGGCAGGTTTGAAGCCGGTACTTTCGGGGAATGTGGCCATCCTGTACGATCGCATACTGAGGCATAGATCTATCGTGCGGGATAAGAGCCGACACTGTGTGGAATATCAACCTGAACGTGCGGGTAGCGATCGATGAAAGGCATCCTGGTCGTCCCGTGGAGGATTACGAGCCGTTCGGAGGGACAGCGAGAAGTTTTTCAACCCGAGATTGAAAAGGTGGAAGTGACCATCGAGGGCGTGCCCAACCAGCTGTTCAGTCATGGTATGAGGGCATACCAGCAGTGGGATGAGATAAAAAAAGCTACCGAGCAAACATCCATACATAGCCAAAGACCTGGACCTATCATCCGTGCAAATCGGTGAATACTTAACCAACAAGTACGCGCTGTGGTTGGACATGCGATCCACGGATGACGATAAACTGCATGGTAGCGGCCGCCGTATAGACAACGGTAGTGAGGGGATTACTATCCAGATTACCAAGAAGGCTCAAACCGCTGGCAAGTTGAAATTATATCTGTACGTAATTATGGACGCGCAACTTAATATAGACAATGGGAGATTCGTGCAAGCCATCTACTGATTTGCCTGCCGGCGGCATTGGTTTACCACGCGACCCACACTGCGCCATAGTGTGCGGGCAGACTGGCTGTGGGAAGACCGCCGCGTGTTGGATATGTTGGAGGGTACTACAGGGATGTGTTCGACCACATCGTTATCATGTGCCCTACTCTGGGTATGAATAAAAGCATTACGGAAAGACCTTGGGTGATGACGGACCCGGACGTACACAGAGTCGACCCGGGAACACGTCTGCAGGACTGGTTGAAAGCTCTTCACGATAAATTTAAAGGGGAGTCGACGCTGTTCATACTGGACGACTGCAGCGCTAATCGCGAGATAACAAAAAAGAGAGACATGCTATCATACCTGGCCTTCTCCGGTCGACACGCAAATCACAGCGTCTGGGTGCTAACGCAGAAATTCAACTCGGTATTGAAAGACCTCAGGGAGCAGACGCGATGGGTGGCCTTATTTCACTGCAAGGACAGGGATTCGTTCGAGGAGTGTTTGAGAGAGAACGATGTGATGAACAAATTAGAACGGGAACGGGTGAAGAAACAGCTCGCTGAAACTAAACACGCTAAGCTCGTGCTCAAGACCGACCAACCCGTGGCCTATAGGGTGTTTTAGCTTAGCAATGCTTATCAAATGCTTAGCAAAGCTTAGCAATGCTTAGTATAAATACTTAGCATTTAGTTATAGCTATGGTATTTGAAGTGTTTGTCGTGTGCAACTTAACCTTTATTTCTCTGTGTTTCGCTTATATCGTATATTATATAGTTAAAACTAAAACTTACTTATCACATTATAAGATGGAGTGTGAGGAATTGCTCGAACAATTGTTGGTACCCCAATCACCACAGGTGGATGATGATAAGCGAGAGAAACTGGTGGCGTTGGCTGTTGGGGGCAAAGTCAAACATTACTTTGGGGAGTACACTCCGGATAAAATTCACAAAATGTCAGCCCGAAGAAATCGATAAGCTGTACGCAGCTAGATAATGAGGGTAGACTAGGCGCAGAAATGACAAAGACAATAGGATCGGCTATGACTCAGATATACACTGGTATTGCGTCGTACTTCCTTCCCATCCCCCCGGAGCGCCGACTTTACCTGTGGGAAGCCCTCGAGAAAGACCCTTTTATCGAACACGCCTGGAGCTCTATTAGCTGCGATCTGTACCACAAATACGGTATGTTGTTAGCCCCGGTGACGGCGGCGATTATCACGGTAAAGCATTGCCAATTTGAGAGGAAAAATAATAATAATAGTATAGATGGATGCTGCACAGACCCAGACCCCTTCAGAGGAGACGGTGGAAACCTCCAGGGAGGTGAACCCTCCCGAGCAGACCCCACCCCAATAACTGGAAACTGGAGGAAACCCCCACGTTGGGGAAACCCCAACTGGAGGTGAACCCTCCCACAGTCACCAGGCAGAAGAATCCTAAGAGAGTAGCTGCCGGTAAAAAACGGTGGTGTAACCAACATAAAATTATCAAGGTGACCCACCCGTCTCGACTATTGTTGGTTGTATGCGCAACTGCTGCCGTGGCTATCTCGTGGTTATATACACGACACAGGAATCCCAAGGATTCCGGGGAGTCCCCACAATTAGAATTAGAGGTCAACCCGCATATCATGCAATAAAATATATATTTTTATATCATATACATAATGTCTGAGGGTAAAACGTTCGTCAACGACGCATACCACGCCACAGTGGTCGCCAGTCTAGCTGTAGGATACGCTCGGTTGACTAAAATGGTGCTTAAACAACCGACTATCAAGCTAGATTTCAACCTGCAGGATATGGGTATGCTAATAATGAACCTTGGTATGGCGATGGCTACAAAAGACATCCTAGTAAAACAAGGGATAATACCTGAAGATATTATTAAATAAATATAGGATGGCCACGATAGCTATGATGGTCGGTGGTGCGTTAGTAAATGCCCTGGCATTTTCCGGGAGTATTTTCCTCTTCTCGAAACTACGAGAGTCACCCGCGGCTGAAATACAGGTAGAGAGAAAGCGGCACGACCTCGCTATTGAAAAATTACAGACAGCACAATCCGAGTACGCTAAAAAACGCCTCCAAAGGATCGATTACGAACAACTCAGGCGTGAAAACCATGCCGTTCAAACATTCCACGATGTTGACGACGCAGCGAGAGAATACTTCTTATTAACTGGTAAACGATTGGAGCCACTCAATAAACCTACACTCGCTCAGTACTACACACCGTCCAAGGGACAAATGGACCATGAACTGGCCTTCATAGCGCTGGGTATAGCGGCGACTGCGTTGGTTGCAAAACAATTAGACTAAGTACTCATATAAGTATGCTAAACATGAGACCTGCTCCATACCGATGCGAATACATACTTATGGGGAAGAAAGAACCCTGTGGTAAGAAATGTAGGACTGAGGGATACTGTTGTTTCCACATGGGAAGCCCTAACTACTCGTGTTCTGTGTGTGGTATCGGGGTTAAAGGGCACTACTGTCTGTATAAAGCTCACGGAGCGAACGTAGTCAGACATCACCTCATCTACGAGAACAAAAAGGCCTACATAAAAGAACGTAGGCGGCTTCTCAAGATAACAGTGTAAGGTTGGTCCCTTTGACTATAACCCAATTAGAGATTATACACACCTACGATAGCTATGTTTGTGGAAACTGAGATCGAATCTCTGGTTAAAAACATACTCAAAGAGAAACTTAACTTATGGGGACGCTTCAGATTTCAGGTAATATTGGAAGTGGTATGGATTAAAGAGGGTGTTAAGTATACTCGTCCCTTCACATGTGAGGGGACATCACGACTCAACATCAGATAAATTGTTTTACAAGTATACAGGAATACCTACACAACTTCAAGGAATATTATATCCAACAGTGCGAAGTACTGGATTGAAACAACCTCACTATATTTTTATGAGTTACCTCCCTTTACTGTGGTCCAATTAGACATTGATTCTCTTAGGTGTATGCATAATTATGACTACTATATCGCGAGCTTAAGAATATCGCATAGAAGACAGAGAGGTGTTATCGGGTATTCTCGAATGCGAAAGCCAGCATTGTTGAGATTACTAGGTTTAGAAACCCCTCTCACAGTAAAACAATTAAAAGCTCAAGCAAAACAGCTTGGGTTCATAGGTTATTCAAACCTGGGGAGAGCGGGTTAAACGCATTGTTATCACATGCCCCCGTAGCAAAACCTCCCACTGTAAAACAATTGAAAACTGAAGTTCGTGATTTGGGGTTAGGTGGGTATTCCCGTATGAATAAACCACAGCTTGTAGAACTGTTACGGCAGAATAGAGCTATTGACCTACAGTTCATACCCACTGAGCTCGCTGTAGGTAACTATTTGAGAGGTTGGCGCATGCATGTTGATAGGAACATAGACATTACAGATATTAAGCCACTGATAGCTGATAAAATAAATCAGGAACTAAACAGTCTGGGAAGTATCAAGTTTCAGATCACAGTTAAAATGTCGCTCGATAAGCAGGTAGGGGGAGGGGTAGCTATCAGGTCAGCCTTGTTTCCAGCTGACACTCATTCAGACAGGCTTTCTAGCTATCCCCAAGATGATGGGCTCAACTGGGATGGTATAGATGAACCCACCCCCATATCCCAGATCACTAAAGTAGAAAAACAGAATAATCTAGCTATAAATGTCTTTGGGCACGAAGGTAACACAACAATGGTGCACAGGGTCAGCCCTTGGGGGGAAACCCACCCATGATCCAACGAGGTGAAAAGTATCACTATTCATGATCTCAATTTCAGCCAGAGCGTTGGGAAAAACATTTATTATGAATGCACGGTTTCAGCCGAGCTGATTTATTAGAAGGTGTGGGGAGGATTGCCAAGGTGTGGGGCAGAAGGCCATACGAGTCGACATGCCTAAGGAAGGTGACAATATCTTAAAATTCGACAACCACAAGAACCAAATGTCTGTACCTTATATCATATACGCCGACTTTGAAGCCTTGGTCAAACCTGTTACAGGTGGGGTTGTTGGGGGTACCCCAACCACACTCAAAACACAGGAGCATGAAGCCTGTGGGTTTGGATACGTGGTCGATCCGTTGTGACGGGAAACGAAAGCTCGGTAGTGTACAGGGGTCCCGACGCCGCTGAAAGGTTTCTTAAGTGTTTGCAGGAGGAAGAAAAAAAATTATTAGGAACGCGTTGTATAGAGTCGCTCCCATGCGTATGACCCAAGCCGACCGGTTAGCTCACGCCTGTAGCACTAACTGTCACGTGTGTGACTCACCACTGAACGGTGATTCGGTGAGAGATCACTGTCACGTAACCCGGTAAGTATAGAGGCAGCTCACCACAGCGTGTAACCTCAAGCTTAGAATCACCCCTAAGACAATAAACATCCCCGTTGTCTTTCACAACTTGAGAGGGTACGACTCTCACTTAATCATGCAGGCCATCGCGAAAATCGATGGTAATATAGCGATGCATTCCCAACAACATGGAGAGATACATCTCCTTCAGCTTAAGCGGTCTTAGGTTCATAGATTCAGTACAATTTCTATTGTCTTCATTAGACAGTCTGGTCAAGGCCAGCGATACCTTCCCTATTACCGATCGATACACGGACGCCCGAGACTAGACCCCTGCTTATGAGGAAGGGTGTGTATCCCTATGAGTACATGGATAGTTGCCCCAAGTTCGCCGAGACCAGACTACCCCCCATCAGAGAATTTTACAGCAATCTGACCGACTCGGAAATATCCCAAGACGATTACTCACACGCTATTAATGTATGGAATAAACTGGGTTGTAAGAACCTGGGTGACTATCACGACCTGTACTTGAGGACAGATGTACTGTTGTTAGCCGACGTGTTTGAGACGTTTAGGCGGATGTGTTTCAAGCAGTATAAACTCGACCCCGCATGGTACTACACCAGCCCAGGTCTGTCGTGGGATGCCTTGCTTAAAAAGACCGGAGTTAAGTTGGAATTGCTTACGGATTATGACATGCACTTATTCATTGAGAAAGGCTTGCGAGGTGGGATCTCCATGGCAGCCAAGCGATACACGAAAAGCAAATAATCAATCACGTGAAGGGCTATGACCCTAGCAAGCCAACCAATCACATTCTCTACCTCGACGCCAACAACCTGTACGGCTGGGCCATGAGCCAGTATCTACCCACAGGGGATTGAATGCGTCACATGTTGATGTTATGAGCATCGGCGGATTCGAACAAAGGTTATATCCTCGAGGTTGACTTGGAGTATCCCAAGGCATTACACACATCACACAACAGCTACCCCTGGCCCCGAGCGTATGAGGGTTAACCCAGACTGGATGTCTGAGTACCAACATAACTTGTTAGGTGGAAGCGTGTGACAGACGTTGAAAACTCGTGCCTAACTTAATGAATAAGACCAAGTACATCGTTCACTATCGCAACCTACAGCTGTACCTGTCGCGTTGGGTATGAGGCTGACCAAAATACACAGGGTGCTCGTGTTCGACCAGAGCCCCTGGATGGAGCCCCTACATCAGAATGAACACAGATCTCCTAAAGCTTGCCACCAGTGACTTTGAGAAAAATCTCTACAAGCTCATGAACAACTTCGGTGTTCGGTAAGACTATGGAGAACCTGAGGAAACGCGTGACCGTGAAGCTGGTTCGGTCGAATGAGGAAGACAAGCTCAGGAGACTGATAGCCAGTCCGGCATTTAACCGTAGCAAGATATTCACCGATGACCTAGTTGCCCTACACATGAAGAAAAGCCACATAAAATTCAACCGGCCTGTTTACGTGGGGATGAGCATCCTCGATTTATCCAAACACCTGATGTGCGACTTTTACTACAAGCGAGCTTAAGAAACAATGCGGCGACAGGTGTGAAGTTCTGTACACTGACACGGATTCCTGCTGATGGAGATTCGAACCGAGGGCGGTAATGCGAGGACATGAAAAACACCTCGATTTATCACGACACCAGCGACTACCCCAAGGACCATGCCATACACAGCACGGTGAATAAAAGGCCCTAGGTAAGATGAAGGATGAGTGTGCTGTGCGCCCATAGCCGAGTACATAGGGTTGAGGCCTAAGATGTACTCCATACTGAAAGCCGACAATAGTGAGATCGGAAGGCTAAGGGGTTAAGAAGCACGTGGTGAAACAACACATCAAACACGCCAGATTCAAGGAAGCCCTGTTCAAGACCCGTACCTTTAGACATAAAATGAACACACTTAGAAGTGATGGCCATAAGATATCACGGACTGACTATAAACAAGGCGTCCCTGTAAGCCTATGGACACTAAACGTTGGATAGCTATTGATGGGATAAACACGTACGCGTACGGACATGAGAAAATTGAACCAAGAACATAGGTATAAATAAATACCCTGTCAGGGTGACATGTCAAGGAACCAGAGAAAGTTTGAGGCTATTTACTATAGCCCGCGTGGGTACTGGAAAGGAGCTAGCGCTGTAGATAAGCTGGCTAAAATGGCGCGAGTACCCCCGGGGGAAGCCAAAGCGTGGCTTGAAAAACAAGCCCTGTGGCAGATCTATTTGTCGCCACCACGCTACGTGCCTAGAAGGAAGTTCGGTATTAACATACCTAATAGCGTTCACCAGGCAGACCTACTGTTCCTACCCCACGACAAGAGGTACAAGTATGCCTTAACTGTAGTGGATATAGCCAGTCGCTACAAGGAAGCCGAGCCCTTGACCACGAAAGATTCGGTCCAGGTAGCTAGAGGATTGACGCATATACAAACGCCAGTCCGCTGGCGTGGCCAACAGAGCTGCAAGTTGACCCGGGCGGGAGTTCATGGGTGCCGTGTCACAACTGCTAGCCAAACACGATACAAAGGTCAGGCGTGGCACGGCTGGAGCCCATCGCAGCCACGCCATAGTTGAGAGATTCAATAGGACTTTGGCTGAGCGCTTATTCGGACATCAGTATGCGAGGGAGTTGGCCGCCCCGGGAAAACGATCGACTGAATGGGTCACGAGGTTACCTAAGGTGGTGTCGGCAATCAACCATGAAGTCACCCGTCTCACCGGCAAGAAACCGGCAGACGCTATAAAATTAAAATCAATAGTTGCAGAGTCGGCCGCTCCATTGCGTGGGAAGGAGAAACAGATACCAGATAGGGCCCTAGTTAGGTATCTATACCAGCCTGGGGAACACGAGGGTGATAGCCGTAAGCGAGCCACTGACCCAATATGGTCAGTCAAAACTTACAACATAGATAAAATTGACATGAAAGCCGACGAGCCTAACTTGTACTACTTGAGGGATGGACCAGGCAGAGGGTTTGTAAGAGAAGAATTATTGATCGTACCGTATGGCACAGTGTTACCTCCTGTCAAAACGGTATAGTGTCACGTGATCTCAGGATAGACCCGTTAAACTGACCTACTTCAGCTTAGTCCGCGGTAGCTCAGTCGGTTGAGTGGTGCGACCCCATTATGTATAGTCTGCGCAAGCTGTACATGTGGGGTTCGTATCCCGCCGTCGCAACTTTGTGTGATGTGAGGTTCTCTCACGGTGAGAGACACAATTCCCCTTGGGAGGAAGCGCAATACATTTCTATTTCTCCCTTGGGGAATTGTGGCTGCCGGGGATATTTTACTATTTTTTCATAGTAGGGGTAATGGCAGCAAGAGCTAAGGGTCCGACCAAAGCCTTATTTGGGAAATAAGGCTTTGCAGAGGCTTTTGTTGGAACTGGTCCCGGACAATCATTCCCTCTACTACTATAGGGAATGGGGTTTCTATTACAGGTCCCCTATAAGCGTTATTTTGTGAGACTCTGGCCCCTGTCGGAGTGAAAAATTTGGCGTGAATGATTGCTGGCCATCATCGCCGTCCATGCAAATTCTCACAAATATTGGTCGAATAGTTTCAGAAATATTTTTTTTTAGTGAGCATAGCGTCGTTCAGGCGAAAGGCTAAGTATCCAACGTATAGGCAATCACGCTTGTTAACAGGGTTTGCTATCTCCGACCGTCAGGCAGTTATCCGTGTGTACGGCTTGAGGCAAAGACCTCGGAGTCCGATCATCGATGAGCAATCCCCTTGCCCCTGTAATACACGGCCATGGCTGTCTCGCTTGCCTGGGGTACGGCTTGGGCAAAGACCTCGGAGTCCGATCAGCAACTGCCCGGGCAATACACGGCCGGGCTGTCACTGTGTGTACGGCGATCGATAAGTGACTGAGCTACACCATGTTGTGAGGCACAACTTGTAATTCCTCCATGACAAATAGTAGTATATACAATGGGGGTTCTGGATCACTTTCAACCAAAGCCTCTGCAAAGCCTTATTTCACAAGTAAGGCTTTGGTCGGACCTTTAGCTCTTGCTACCATTACCCCTACTATGAAAAAGTTTGGGACGATAGCGGGATACGAACGGCACATGTATACCCCACAAACGTGCTACTGAGCTACCGGGGACTTGGCTGAAGTATGTTGGTATCCTGGGATGCCGCTATGCTGTGTTGACTGGAGGTAACACTGTACCATACGGTACGATCAATAATTCCGCTCTTACAAACCCCCTACCTGGCCCATCCCTCAAGTAGTACAAGTTAGGCTCGTCGGCTTTCATGTCCACTTTATCTATGTTGTAAGTTTTGACTGACCATATAGGATCGGTGGCTCGCTTACGGCTATCACCCTCATGTTCCCCCGGCTGGTATAGATACCTAACTAGGGCCCTATCTGGTATCTGTTTCTCTTTTCCCACCAATGGAGCAGCCGACTCTGCAACTATTGATTTTTGTTTGATAAGCGTCTGCGGTTTCTTATCAGTGAGCGGGTGACTTCATGGTTGATTGCCGACACCACCTTAGGGAGCCGTGATACCCATTCAGTCGATCGTTTTCCGGGGTGGCCATCTCCCTAGCATACTGATGCCCAAATAAAGCGCTCAGCCAAAGTCCTATTGAATCTCTCAACTATGGCGTGGCTGCGATGGGCTCAAGCCGTGCCACGCCTGACCTTTTGTATCGTGTTTGGTTAGCAGTTGTGACACGGCACCCATGAACTCCACCGGGGTCAACTTGCAGCTCTGTTGGTACGTCAGCGGACTCGCGTTTGTATATGCGTTGAATCCTCTGGCTACCTGGGCAGAATCTTTTCGTGGTCAAGGGCTCGGCTTCCTTGTAGCGACTGGCTCACGTCCACTACGGTTAAGGCATACTTGTACCTCTTGTAGGTGGGGTAGGAACAGTAGGTCTGCCTGGTGAGCGCTATTAGGTATGTTAATACCGAACCTCCTTCTAGGCACGTGGCGTGGTGCGGTAAATAGATCTGCCAAAGGGCTTGTTTTTCAAGCCGCGCTTTGGCTTCCTCTGGGGTATTTTCAGCGCCATTTTAGCCAGCTTATCTACAGCGCTAGCTCCTTTCCAGTACCACGTGGGCTATAGTAAATAGCCTCAAACTTTCTCTGGTTCCGTTCTTGGTTCAATTTTCTCATGCCCGATGCGGCGTGCGTGTTTATCCCATCAATAGCTATCCAGCGTTTAGTGTCCATAGGCGACAGGGGCGTCTTGTTTATTGTCAGTCCGTATATCCTATGTCCATCAAGTGTTCTAAGTGTGTTCATTTTATGTCTAAAGGTGCGGGTCTTGAACAGGGCTTCCTTGAATCTGGCGTGTTTGATGTGTTGTTTAACCGCGTACTTCTTAACACCCTTAGCCTTCGGATCTCACCATTGTCAGCTTTCAGTATGGAGTACATCTTAGGCCTCAAACCTATGTACTTTCGGCTATGGGTGTGCGGCACACTCATCCTTCATCTTACCTAGGACCTTTTATTTACCGTACTGTGTATGGCATGGTCCTTGGGGTAGTCGCTGGTGTCGTACAAATCGAGGTGTTTTTCATGTCCTCATTACCGTCCTCGGTTGAATCTCCATCAGCAGGGAATCCGTGTCAGTGTACAGAACTTCACACCTGTCATCGTACTGTTTCTTAAGCTCGTTGTAGTAAAAGTCGTACATCAGGTGTTTGGATAAATCGAGGATGCTCATCCCCGTAAACAGGCGGTTGAATTTTATGTGGCTTTTCTTCATGTGTAGGGCAACTTGGTCATCGGTGAATATTTTACTACGGGTGAATGCGGACTGGCTATCAGTCTCCTGAGCTTGTCTTCCTCATTCGACCCGAACCAGCTTCACGGTCCGCAGCGTTTCCTAAGGTTCTCCGTAGTCTTACCAAACACCCGAGTTGTTCATGAGCTTGTAGAGATTTTTCTCAAAGTCACTGGTGGCAAGCTTTGGAGGTCTGTGTTCATTCTGATGTAAGGCTCCATCCATGGGCTCTGGTTGAACATGAGCACCCTGTGTATTTTGGTCAGCCTCATACCCAGCGACATGTACAGCTGTAGGTTGCGATAGTGAGCGATGTACTTGGTCTTATTCATTAAGTTAGGCACGAGTTTTCAGCGTCTGCCACCCAGCCCACCTAACAAGTTATGTTGGTACTCAGACATCCAGTCTGGGTTAACCCTCATACGTTAGGGGCCAGGGGTAGCTGTTGTGCAAGTGTGTAATGCCTTGGGGTATTCCAAGTCAACCTCGAGGATATAACCTTTATTGAATCTGGTGCGATGCTCATAACATCGACCTGCTGTGGCACCATTCGAATCCCCTGTGGGTAGATACTGGCTCATGGCCCAGCCGTACAGGTTGTTGGCGTCGAGGTAGAGAATGTGATTGGTTGGCTTGCTAGGGTCGTAACCCTTCGCATTATTGATTATTTGCTTTTCGCGTATCGTTTGGTTGCCATGGAGATCCGCCCATAAAGCCTTTCTCAATGAATAGGTGCATGTCATAATCTGTGAGTAATTCCAACTTAACTCCGGTCTTTTCAACAAGGCATCCCACGACAGACCTGGGCTGGTGTAATACCATGCGGGTCGAGTTTATACTGCTTGAAACATGTCGCCTAAAGCGTCTCAAACACGTCGGCTAACAGCAGTACATCTGTCCTCAAGTACAGGTCGTGATAGTCACCCAGATTCTCACAACCCAGTTTATTCCATCACGTTAATCGGCGTGCGAGTAATCGTCTTGGGATATTGCCGAGTCTGTCAGATTGCTGTAAAATTCTCTGATGGGGGTAGTCTGGTCTCTCGCGAACTTGGGCCAACTATCCATGTACTCATAGGGGTACACACCCTTCCTCATAAGCAGGGGTCTAGTCTCGGCTTCTGTGTATCGATCGGTAATAGGGAAGGTATCATTGGCCTTGACCAGACTGTCTAGTGAAGACAATAGAAATTGTACTGAATCTATAAACCTAAGACCGTTTAAGCTGAAGGAGATGTATCTCTCCATGTTGTTGGGGATGCACGTTATATTACCATCGATTTTCGCGATGGCCTGCATGATCAAGTGTGAGTCATACCCTCTCAAGTTGTGAAAGACAAGCGGGGATGTTTATTGTCTTAGGGGTGATTCTAAGCTTGAGGTTACACGCAGCGCTGTGGTAGCCTCTATACTTACGGTTACATGACAGTGATCTCTTACCGAATCACCGTTAAGTGTTGAGTCACCTGCGTGACAATTAGTGCTACAGGCGTGAGCTAGCCTGTCGGCTTGGGTCATAACGCGCATGGGGGCGACTCTATACAGTCGCGTTCCTAATAATTTTTTCTTCCTCCTGCAAACACTTAAGAAACCTTTCAGCGGCGTCAGGCCCCTATACACTACCGGAGCTTTCGTTTCCCCATCACATCGGACGACCATTATCCAAACCCACAGGCTTCATGCTCCTGTGTTTTGAGTGTGGTTGGGGTATCCCCAACAGCCCGCCCGGCGGCAGCCTCAACAGGTTTAACCAAGGCTTCAAAGTCGGTATATGATATAAGGCACAGACATTTGGTGCTTGTGGTTGCCGAATTTTAGGATATTGTCACCTTCCTTAGGCATGTCGATCCGTATAGCCGTCTGCCCCACACCTTGGCAATCCTCCCGGTGGGATTCTAATAAATCAGCTCGTGTGAAGCCATGTAGGCACCGTTCGCAGAAGTGGGTCTTTTTTCTGTGTGCCGATTGGTCATACAACAGCCTGCTAAAGTGTTTTATCCAAGCGTAGTGGTACTTGTCACCTCGCTGGATCATGAATATATTGATAACGCGAGGGGGGTTCCCCCCCTTCCCCAACAGTTGGGGTTTCCCCAACACTGAGCCTGCTCTGTGCACTATTGTTGTGTTACCTTCGTGCCCAAAGACATTTATAGCTAGATTATTCTGTTTTTCTATTTTAGTTATCTGGGATATGGGGGTGGGTTCATCTATACCATCCCAGTTGAGCCCATCGTCTTGGGGATGGCCTGTTCGAATTAGTGTCAGCTGGAAACAAGGCTGACCTGATAGCTAACCTCAAGCAATCGTCTCCTCTATTCCTGACGTTGACCATGGCATGTTTTTTCCTATAGTAGGGAGGCAAGTCTAGGTATGACCACCGCCTCTGAGCGCACGCGTAGTTAGCTATGTCTAGATAGACATTATCGATTTTATCTACAGTCCACCCAGACCCCAAAGTGTGTGTAGCGTTCTAGGTATTCGTATCTGCTGAAAACTGGTATCGATTGATCGTCAATGGTCTCTGTATGCGTGACAACCTCTTGTTTACCTCGAGTAAGGCTGAGCGTGCTCAGTGACCCCAGTGGGGTTCCCCCCTACCCCTACCTGCTTATCGGCGACATTTTCACTGTGATTTGAAATTTGATACTTCCTAGACTGTTTAGTTCCTGGTTTATTTTATCAACTATCAGAGGCTTCATATCTATAATATCTATGTTCCTATCAACATGCATGCGCCAGCCTCTTAAATAATTACCTACAGCTCAGTGCGCGCGAACTGTAGGTCAATAGCTCTATTCTGCCGTAATAGTTCTACAAGCTGTGGTTTTCTCATGCGGGAATATCCCCCTAACCCCAAATCCGTGCCTGAACTTTCAGTTGTTTTACAGTGGGAGGTTTTGCAGCGGGGCATGTGATAACAATGCGATTAACCCGGCTCTCCCCAGGTTTGAGTAACCCGTGAATCCAAGCTGTTTTGCTTGAGCTTTTAATTGTTTTACCGTGGGAGGGGCTTCTAAACCTAGTAATTTCAACAATGCTGGTTTGGGCATTCGAGAATACCCAATTACACCCCTCTGCCTGGCGACCGGCTTAAGTTCACCAACAGTAGTCATAGGCGCGTACACACCTATGAAGATCAATGTCTAATTGGGCGCCGTAAAAGTAAAAATCTAGATACACCTTATCGATTATTCCCTCGACCCACCGGAACATCGCGCGGTATAGTAGGGTGTTTTGTATTACTTGCAGCGAATTCGTCAACAACAAGTATATCTATATCCCCATGCACATCTACTCGCCCCCATCAAAGTAATTCCAAGTGTGCCCAGCCCATGGCACATCAAACCCTACTTTTACCATGATTGTAAACGAGCACCCTTTATATAGTTCACTAACAATCATGGGTTTGAGGACACTGATATCTATACTTTTCCCCACATCCATCTGCCAGCTTCTCAGGCAACCTTCCCTGGACTCAATTTCCACAAACATAGCTATAGGTAGGTGTGTATAATCTCTAACTGGGCCACTGTCAAAGGGAGGTAACTCCTCCAGCCTTACACTGCTATCTTGAGAAGCCGCCTACGTTCTTTTATGTAGGCCTTTTTATTCTCGTAGATGAGGTGATGTCTGACTACGTTCGCCCCGTGAGCTTTACATAAGCAGTAGTGCCCTTTAACCCCTATACCGCACACAGAACACGCATAGTTAGGGCTTCCCATGTGGAACCAACAGTACCCCCTAGTCCTGCATTTCCTACCACAGGCTTCTTTCTTCCCCATAAGTATGTATTCGCATCGGTATGGAGCAGGTCTCATGTTTAGCATACTTATATGAGTATTTAGTCTAATTGTTTAGCAGCCAGCGCGGTGGCTGCTATACCCAGCTATGAATACCAGTTCACGGTCCATTTGTCCCTTGGATGGTGTGTAGTACTGGCGAGTGTGGGTTTATTCAGTGGTTCCAACCGTTTACCTGTTAATAAGAAGTATTCTCTGCGCTCGCGTCGTCGACATCGTGGAATGTCTGAGCGGCATGGTTTTCGCGCCTGAGTTGTTCGTTAATGTAATCGATCCTCTGGAGGCGTCTTTTAGCGTACTTTCGATTTATGCGGCCTGTAATTTCTCAATAGCGAGATTATGCGGCTTTCTTTCTTCCTGTATTTCAGCCGCGTGTGACTCTTGTAGTTTCGAGAAGAGGAAATTACTCCCGGAAAATGCTAGGGCATTTACTAACGCCCCACCAACCATCATGGCAATCGTAGCCATCCTTCATTTACTTCATAATATTTTCAGGTAGTATCCCTTGTTTTACTAGGATGTCTTTTGTAGCCATCGCCATACCAAGGTTCATTATAAGCATACCCATATCCTGCAGGTTGAAATCTAGCTTGATAGTTGGTTGTTTAAGCACCATTTTAGTCAACCGAGCGTATCCTACGGCTAGACTGGCGACCACGGTGGCGTGGTATGCGTCGTTGACGAACGTTTTCCCCTCAGACATTATGTATATGATATAGAATATTAAATTATAACATGATATGTGGGTTGACCTCTAATTGTGGGGGCTCCCCGGAATCCCTGTGAGGGGTTCCCTCCCCGGGATCCCTGTGAGGGTTTCCCTCACTGTGTCGTGTATATAACCACGAGATAACCACGGCAGCAGTTACGCCTACAGCCAACAAGAGTCGGGTCGGGTGAGTCACCCTGATAATTTTATGTTGGTTACACCACCGTTTTTTACCGGCAGCTACTCTCTTAGGATTCTTCTGCCTGGTTACTGTAGGGGTCACCTCCAGTTGGGGTTCCCCCAACTTTGGGGTCTCCCCCAGTTGTGGGATCCCCTCTGAAGGGGTCTGGGGTGGGGTCTCCTCCTTGGGGGTTTCCCCCATCTCCTCCTGTGCAGCATCCATCTATACTATTATTATTATTTTTCCTCTCAAATTGACAATGCTTTGCCGTAATAATCGCCGCCGTAACCAGGGCTAACAACATACCATATTTGTGGTACAGCTCGCAGCTAATAGAGCTCAAGGCGTGTTCGATAAAAGGGTCTTTCTCAAGGTCTTCCCACAAGTGAAGTCAGTTCCTGGGGAATGGGAAGGAAGTATGGCCTTAATACTAGTGTATATCTGGGTCATAGCCGATCTTATTGTCCTTGTCATCTCTGCTCGAGCGGGTCTGCATTATCTAGCATTACAGTTTATCGATTTCTTCAGCTGACATTTTGTGAATTTTATCGAGTGTAGTCTCCAAAGTAATGTTTGGCTTTGCCGCCAACAATAGCGCCACCAGTTTCTCTCGCTTATCAGCGTCCACCTGTGGTGATTGGGGTACCAACAATTGTTCGAGCAGTTCATCACATTCCATCTTATAATGTAACAAGTAAGATTTAGTTTTCACTATATAATACCCGATGCAGGCAAAACACAGGGAAATGAAGGTTAAGTTGCACACGACAAACACTTCAAATACCATAGCTATAACTAAATGCTAAGTATTTATACTAAGCATTGCTAAGCATTGCTTAGCATTTACTAAGCTTTGCTACGCATTGCTAAGCATTGCTGAGCATTGCTAAGCTAAAACACCCTATAGGCTACTGGTTGGTCGGTCTTGAGCACGAGCTTAGCGTGTTTAGTTTCAGCGAGCTGTTTCTTCACCCGTTCCCGTTCTAATTTACTCATCACATCGTTCTCTCTCAAACACTCCTCAAACGAATCCCTGTCCTTGCAGTGAAATAAGGCCACCCAACGCGTCTGCTCCCTTAGGTCTTTCAACACCGAGTAGAACTTCTGCGTTAGCACCCAGACGCTGTGATTTGCATGCCGGCCGGAGAAGGCCAGGTACGATAGCATATCTCTCTTTTTTGTTATCTCACGATTAAGCTGCAGTCATCCAGTATGAACAGCGTCGACTCACCTTTAAACTTCATATGGTAAGCTTTCAACCAGTCCTGCGAAGGCGTGTTCGAGATTCGACTCTGTATGCGTCCGGGTCCGTCATCACCCAAGGTCTTTCCGTTAATGCGTTTTATTCATGCTCAGAGTAGGGCACATGATAACGATGTTATCAAACACATCCCTGTAGTACCCCTCCAACATATCCAACACGAAAACGGTCTTCCCACAGCCAGTCTGCCCGCACACTATGGCGCAGTGTGGGTCGCGGGGCAAATCAGTAGGCAGTGGCTTGCCGGCAGGCAAATCAGTAGATGGCTTGCGCGAATCTCCCATTGTCTATATTAAGTTGCGGCGTCCATAATGACGCATACAGATATAATTTCAACTTGCCAGCGGGTTGAGCCTTCTTGGTAATCTGGATAGTTATCCCCTCGCTGCCGTTGTCGATGCGGCGACCGCTACCGTGGAGTTTATCGTCATCCGTGGATCGCATGTCCAACCACAGCGCGTGCTTGGTGGTCAGGTATTCACCGATTTGCGCGGAGGATAGGTCCAGGTCTTTGGTTATGTATGGGTGTTGTTTGATGGCGGTAGCTTTTTATCTCATCCCACTGCTGGTATGCCCTCATACCATGACTGAACAGCTGGTTGGGCACGCCCTCTATGGTCACTTCCACCTTTTCAATCTCGGGGTTGAAAAACTTCGCTGTCCCTCGGAGCGGCTCGTAATCCTCCACTGGGGACGACCAGGATACCTTTCATCGATCGGCGCCCGGCACGTTCAGGTTGATATTCCACACAGTGTCGCTCTTATCTCGCCGCGACTGATCTATGCCTCAGTATGCGATCGTACAGGATCGCCAACTTCCCAGAGTACTGGCTTCGAACCTGCCTGGCCAGCTCGGGCTAGTGACCATGTCGAACTCCAGAGATGTTGTCTATGGCGTAACTGGCCTCATCACCGTTCGCGTATGCACTACTTTGCTGTAGTCGTTAAGCGTTAGCTGGTATTCAAGCCTATCACCCAGCTGCCTGGTAAAGCGGCACGCGTGTGCCGTGAGCAACTCGAAGTCGGCGACACGCAGAACCTGTTCCCATGCGGCAGGCGATGGCCTTTTCACCGTCCGATAGCTTGTCTAGCTGGTCTTGCGTGAAGCCGTATCCAATGCGCGACCTGGTCGATTTGCTGATACCCTGGTACACGTCATTGCCACGTTCTCCCTCGCTTTTCCAGAGATCCCCGTAGCAGTGAAACACGTCGCTGTCGTCGATGCTCAGCACCTCGTTACCGCTGATCTTGATGGTGGTTTTCTTGATGATGGCTCGACCTACGTTCCGCACTAGCTCACGTTTGTTGTTGGTGGAGGTCAACGTGAGGTTGAACGCCAGTCGAACCGTGCCTGGCACAATGAGGTCATTCTCACCAAGGTTTGGGAATCTAACCAGCAGCGTTTGATTCTGGTCTATCTTGCTGGGATTGTTGGTGATGGTCACCGACTGGCGCACGGCTCTGACGCCTAGAGGCTTTCTCGACCTTCTCAAAGGATCTAGTTTTCTACCGTACATTGTTATATAAATGAAATATATAAGTTTTAATACTAAATAATGGCCGAGTACATCCCTATGGATGATATGTGGGATGATAGTGCCTAGGCATTCGAGGATGACACCACATTCACTACCCCCTTAAGTACTGAACTTGTACAGCCTGCTGTCGACGATTATTGCGACGCAGTTGAAAATAGAGACAACATCAAGCCGTTGGGAAGGGACTATGCCAAGTTTACCGTCGATAAGAAGGGCACGCTGCGATTGAAGGCTCACCCGGGGGTCGATATCATAAAAAAAGACGGGAAGCTGTATGCTTTGTCAACACTCACCAGTCGCCCTGGTGGGGGTCAGCTGATCCGTGATGAACTAGGCTTCATAGATTACGGTGGCGACGACCTAAGCTTCCTCCCGCGGAGAACTCGTGAACAACATGGGGAAACTTAACGAAATCGATGAGCACATCGCTCGCGAGAAAATAAAACTCACCGAAACTGAAGACGACGATATGAAACGTCGTATCGAGGAGAGAATAAAAAACTTGGAAGACGAGAGACGGACTCGGTTGGAATCCGCTTCCTCGAACCGGGAAGCCCTCCGATCACAAATTAGCCGCGTACGGGAAACCATCGATCGAGTCCTAAATGAGGACACCACGCTAGCTGACAGGATTCGGATCCTCTTCCGAGAGCAAGGCATCACCATCGCCAGCATTGTGACTGCATTGGGCTTCATCATATCAACCCTGGTGGTGTCATTAAGTGGGGGTACCCCTACGCCTGCACCAACACCAACACCCACAGGTGGTGTCAAAGAGTGGATAAAAAAACTAGGGGAAGCCCTGGCTGGTAAGGCCGCCGAAGCCCTACCCGGCATCCTGGGTAGCATCATCTCGTGGCTGCTGAGCAGCGCTTTGGCTAAAACTGCCACGTGGCTCAGTCAAAACCTGTGGGCAGCCATCGTTGCCGTGGCGGGTGTGGTGTACGTAGCGGCTAAGGAATTTTTAACCAAATGAACCCCAAAGCTACCCCACCAACCACCAGGGCTGTTTTACGATCGATGTGCTGCTGATTGGATTGTGGGGTCACCCCCACAGGGGGTGTTGGTTGCACCCTAGGCTCCGGGGGTGGCGCCACTATACCCGTTTCACCGGTCGTGGGTGGTGGGACTGGGGTATGTTGACACCCAACTTTTGGCCCGCCGTGGCTATGACTATTTCGTTGTTGTAGCCCACCACTTTTTTTACTCTCAGTTGCATATCGCTTGGAGCCATGTACAACCCCACGTCGAACACGTAGTCGACTTTCGACCTGGCATATTCCAACACGTCTTGGTAGCGTTTGATGGCACTCGGGAGATCAACTGGAGCATTGATAGCATCCTCAACGTTGACAACGAACTGTTTCTGAGCGTCGTAAGCAGTCCCCTTACCTAGGAAATTGAGCAGCGTTTGCGTCCTGCGCACCTAACAGCCCACGCGTGCGTTCGAATCGAAGTCGTTTAACCTGATTACCCCGCACGAAAGTGAACCCTTTCGACGTGTCCAGCATGAACTTTTTCCAGTCATCCGCTGCCCCTGCTCGAACCTCCAGACTCGGTAATCCTTGCTGTCGTCGAATGCCATGTAGCGGTCATCCCACTCGTTCGTTGTGAGGTGATGATACGACTTGTAATCCCATTCTTTCAACTCGCTGGCTGGCTTCCGAGAGGGTATGTTGTGAACGATGGGGATACCCAACCCGTGGTTCGGTCCGGCAAGCGCCAATCCGTCTTCGTGTTTAGTCGAATTCGTTGCAAATACGTTCAGTAGGACCGCTCTATCGTACTGGTTGTTTACTGCATCCACGCCTTTTCCTGTGGGGCGGGGCTGATCTCTTTGAGGATACGCCTGACCTGGTAGTACACGCGTGAAACGTGAACACAGACTGACTCAGCGGTTCACGCCGAGTGTCGGTCAATGTCACACCACACCCCGTTGTAGCGCACCACACGGCGAAGTTATGTTGATTCTGCCAGAACTGCATCGGTTTGTTGAACCAAGCGTGAACTACCTTAGCGTTAGTCACGAAAACTTATACTTATCAAACACATCTATGAACTGGGCCGAAATACAACCCGGCAGCGACCACGATCTTCATGTGGGGAAATCACGTCCAGTTTAGGGTAAAACACTCCAGAGTACATTTTAAAACTATTATATAATGAGTTTATATACTCTAACATGTACATAACACTTCCAGGAATAACGAAGCGGTGAGGCCGTTCAGCTGACGAGACGCGATCAATAACACGTCGGGTCAACTTCGAAGTCGCGCAATGCGCGATATCACCTACCTACCACGATGGACTAACATCAAGCGCTAGCAACAATAAACTGTTCAGTAGGTGGCGCAACCAGATAACTGACGGCTACTACAGCATGTGCTCTCTAAGCGATGAGGTCTTCAAACCCCTGGGAGCCGAACTCAAGATGAACGACTCAAACGGCACAGTGGTGTTAATCAACAACGGAAGAAACTCCTTGAGGCTTGGCCGACCATTGGCGAGGACACTCGGTATGCAGCCTGACGAGATAAAACCAGCGACTACCACCACAGGCACTAAGTTACCCGGCCTAGTACCGTGATTACTGAGAGCTGTGCATTCATCTCAGCCAGGTTAGCACAACTGACAACATTCAAGGGGTCACCCTTCCACTATACTGAGAGCCGCACGGTGAAAGCGGAGAAATACAACGACGGTAGAACTGAGTCGTTTTCACCTCGGCAGTATAAGAGGTTAACCCAGGGCAACATCCCTGAGCTGATAATATCGGTGTTAGATATAAATCATAATCTCGTGAATATAGGATACCTCAGCTTAACGCTGCACATAAAATGACCAGCGCAAGGTCCTGGAATGAAGTTGAAAAATGCATCAATGTGGGGATCTCCGACCTCGGGGACACACGCGGATTCGACGACCCCGGAGTAGATGGTAAATTGTATGCTTTGCAACTGAAAAACAGCATTTACAAACGCGTTGAAGTCCCCTCCAATGGTGGTACTAGCAACCTAAGTGATATAGTAGATACCTCAAGAGCGGTTGTCAACACTCGGTACACCCTAGTCCGCACCAGTGATGATAAATGGATGATATACCCATCGTTCGGGGGCAAACTGTTCGACTTAACTGATGTTGAGAGCACTACCGTCGCCCGAAATAAGCCATATACACTCGTCTTCACCGATGATGACAAGTGGGTGTTGTTACCCGATAAAGCCGACTGGTTTCTCAATATTAGGCTCGGCTCCCCCTACGTGTTCACGGATAACAAAGACAACCACCTAAACAAAGTCGTGAACAACGGAACCCTGCTCGTGGCTTACGTCCCGACTCAGAGACGTAGCATAGTCATCAGCCCACTCGCCAGTATGGCAGCCCACATGCTATCGAGTAAAAGCGGGCATGCAAAAGCGTGGTATTGCAGTTGGTGTCTGAATTCGAAGGCGTGGTCAATATCCTGGAGAGTCTACCAGCGAACTCAACACTGGTCATCCAAGTCTAACCAGGGGAACCATCGCAGGATGATGTCGAAATCGTGAAAGGGGTCAAACTGAGGTGGGGGAAACAACAACAGTATCACGTTTGCAACATTTACGTGCGGGTGGGTGTCGACTCCAAAACCAGTCTGCAGGGTGTCACCGTGATCGTGGAAGACACTATATCACTAACCAAGATCTTCCTACCCGACAACATACACTTCATGGGGGTGAAGTGCACCCCTGAACTATTATCAGAAAACCAGTTGGAAATTATATCGTAATAGTATTATAGCAATGTCTTGGCTTCGCCCCAACACTAGACTTAACGATCTAGGGGACACAGAGGGATTCGATCAACCTGGTGAGGAAGGTGGCTCATACGTCCTACACTTGAAAGACAACGTGTATAGGCGGATGTCGTTATCAGATTTTAAAGAGCCTAAATGGTTGATCAACTTAACCCTCACCTCACCTTATATCACATTAAACAAAGATGGGGTTATCTCCGAGATTAGGAACAACGGTTTCTTGACTGGGGTTTTCATTCTGGAGTCTACTGCATATGTCCAGATAGGTAGTGTTGACCCCATACACACGTTAAGTTCCCCAGTAAAAAATAAATTAACGTTTGTCAGCAATGCTGTTGGCCAATCGGGGTATATTGATAGAATATCCCTACGCTCCACACTCATCATAGAAGTCATCTTTTCAAGTATATCCCCGAAAGCTTCACCAGTACCACTTTTACTGGGGGTAGCAATATATTGGCGTGCCGAACACAGATACCAACATTGTCGTATTGTTATACTACGGGATACCCCAACAGGTCCTATAAACCCCTTAGTAAACCTCCGTGGGGTTTATGTTACAGCAGAGATGCCTATTAGCCTCTCACCTATTACCCTGCCTGATGGTCTACAACTTATAAGCTTCAAATACGTTAATCAACTATTAACTGAAACCCAATTAAAATATCTTTTGTAATATATATTATAGGATGGGCCTGTACCCAGTCGTAGAGGAAGTAGTGAAGACCCTGGAAACCGTAGACGGGTTCCGTTTGAGACAGTTATGTGATGTAAAACGCCAACTAGAACAAGACTGCGACACGCGTAAAGCACTGTGTAAGAAGTACCATAGAGCTTTCAATATCGTGGACGGGGCTGACACTGCCCTTATGGCAACCAGCATGGGACTGGGAGCGGCAGGTGTTGGGTTGTTAGCTACCATCGTGGCTGCCCCCGTAGTGCTAGGCATTGAAATAACAGCTGGGGTGGCAGGGGTGTTAGGGTTGGTGCTTAAGTTTGCATCACGCAGACTGCATCGTAAGGCGTTGAAACATGATGAGATCAGGGTTCTGGCGGAAGCAAAACTGAACACAGTAAGTGAGCGTATTTCCACGGCACTTACTGACAGTAAGATCTCAGAGGAGGAGTTTAGTTCAATCCTCTCTGAACTCACAAAATATAACAAAATGAAACAAGATATTCGGTCCAAGTCTCGTAAGTCTGCTATCAGTGAGGATGAGAAAAAAAAGTACATAGAACAAGGGGTGAAAAAAGCCCAACAAGCCTTTATTACAAACACCAAAGAGATCATAGGCGATTCACATTAAACTGTTTCATCGAGGTAAATATGGCATAGCGGCACAATAGTGTCATAGCGGCACGTTAGACGCAGCCCAGTATTGGATGATACAATCCCAGGATAGACCCGTTAAACCAACATACTTCAGCCATGTCCCCGGTAGCTCAGTCGGTTAAGTGGTGCGGCTGTGAGGTGTAACATTGGGCATTCGTATCACGCTATTGTCCCAAACTTTTTCATAGTAGGGGTAATGGTAGCAAGAGCTAAGGGTCCGACCAAAGCCTTACTTGTGAAATAAGGCTTTGCAGAGGCTTTGGTTGAAAGTGATCCAGAACCCCCATTGTATATACTACTCAAATGCTCGGACTGGTCCGTCTACGAGATAATACAGATTTGGCTGACTGCCTTGGATATCGACTCGGTCGATGCTGTTGGTTTTCAGCAACCATATTGGATCCGTGGCACGTTTTCTGCTATCTCCCTCATGTTCACCCGAGCGCGAGGTAGTACGGACGATTCGGCAGTGAAGAATTTCATTTTGATGGCTTCGACTTGCCGACAAATCGTCTGCACCACCTTGAGTGAAGCAGAATATGACTATGAATAAATATACAAGTAATTTTATTGATAACAGTAAGCCTTATTACTGAGTGCAAAAAAAAACATAAGGGTGTTGTCACCACACTGGCTACAATTAAATGTAAACACAATACCATAGTAACACATGTTTTAAGAACAAATCTGAAAACCACATTGAATGCATTGAATAACTGACAGTGCAGCATAATATAGGGGAGGTAACCCTTGTATAACTAATTATATGTCATTGCCACTGAAGCACTCATAAAAGAGCCTTCAAAAGGTTCAACACAGTATAAACAGTGAAATGCCACACACATGAAAATTGAAAACGTGGTAAAATGCACTATAAGAAACGAACATAATTAACTATATAATTAACAGTGTTGAACAGTGAACAGATTATACCAATGCAAGCATACAGCTTAGATTTACAAGAGCCAAAAAATGTGACTGAAGATATTATACTTGAAAAGTGTTTGAGGGTATCTTGGAGTGATTATAAAACACCTCAGTACTCTTCCATCGTCCCAAATTCTGAACAGTCTTGGTGTTGATTCCTCTCTCAATTGCTACAGAAGCACCAGTGGGTGATAACATTTAGCAGTGAAGCCGGATGGGGGGATCCAGCAAGGTGAATACCTTCTTCCAATATCACTGCCACTGATGATGAAGATATGAGATGGTGTGGAGCATTAAGTGAGAGGAAGATAGCACCATTTTCAGTATGCAGGCTATTAGTCTTCTGAATGTAGTCCTTGAGAGTAGTTACATGGTCAAGTTTAGACTCTGAATGTTTTGCTAATTCCACTTTAAACCAGATCTATGTATATCATTTTTTTATGGCAAACAACTTGATGTGAGCATTACCATCCTCAGTAAACTTGACATTGGACACTTTTATGAATACCTTGTTCTCAGACATAGTTTTACTGTCAAATATCACACCTTTAGGGGCTATATCTGAGACTCAAAGCAAGCAGGCATAATGCAGAGATGCCAACCCTTATGATTTTATCGTATTTGTTACGAGTAATCAACACAAAATATGCGACTACGATAGCAGTAAAAATATACGATTTAAAAAAAAAAAATACATTAAATTAAATTATTAAATAGCACACGTACCATTCGTTCATATAAATAAACTTGTATTCCAGCCAAGGCCTACATCGAGTCGAGCACACCTTGGTATAGTGCAAAGTCGTCTAGTTATATGCTGGACAAACGTACTATACACAAGAAATTTCAACCACATTCTATTCAGTATCAAGCTATATGTGGATACTTTCTATTGATTTAGGTGAGGACAATGTTGATAACAAGTTCTTAGAATATGTATATTTATTATTAAATTTGTTTATTTATTTATTCTTTGTAAAAGTTAATACTAATTTTGGCCAAAAAATACTTTCTTTTTAATCAGTTTTTTGGCCCAAATACTAATTGGCCTAAATTAGGGTTGGCATCTCTGATATAGTTTTAAGTCTCAAATCCTTCAATGTTATATCAGCATTTACTGGCCAGCTGGAGAAAAGTGTACAGAAGTAGCTAACTGGCATCACTGAAGAATACTTCATATGTTCTGTGGTACCAGACTTAACAAGCGCACTCAAGAACCTCCGAATATCACCTGTGATAGTCAGGTCAGTCATACGCAAGGCATGATATAGCGATGACAGTGCTGCCATGACATTATTAAGTACCGTATATTACCGTCTATAAGCTGACCCCATAGATAAGCCCACTCCCAAACTTGACCCTTAAAATCAGTGTCAAAATGGTATGTTTCGTGCATGTTTGAACTTGCTTGCCAGGAAACGTGTGCACAGCTTATTGCTATTTCCGGCTCAAATACACACGGTAATCTTATTCTTACTTAATTTATAGTGCAAAAAACTGTAATTAAAATTACACAATTGTAGGATATATTTCTTTGGGTTAAATAATAGTATTCTGTATTATATTTTACTGATGACTGCGCCAGAATTCATCCTGCTATATTATTGTGCATGTTTGAACTTGATCGCCGGGAAACGTGTGCACAGCTGATTGCTATTTCCGGCTCAAATACACACGGTAATCTTATTCTTACTTAATTTATAGTGCAAAAAACTGTAATTAAAATTACACAATTGTAGGATATATTTCTGTGGGTTAAATAATAGTATTCTGTATTATATTTTACTGATGCCTGCGCCAGAATTCATCCCGTTATATTATTGTGCATGTTTGAACTTGGTCGTCGGGAAACGTGTGCACAGCTGATTGCTATTTCCGGCTCAAATACACACGGTAATCTTATTCTTATTTAATTTATAGAGCAAAAACCGTAATTAAAATTACACAATGGTAGGATATATTTCTGTGGGTTAAATAATAGTATTCTGTATTATATTTTACTGATGACTGCGCCAGAATTCATCCCGTTATATTATTGTGCATGTTTGAACTTGCTCGCCGGGAAACGTGTGCACAGCTGATTGCTATTTCCTGCTCAAATACACACGGTAATCTTATTCTTACTTATTTTATAGAGCAAAAACCATAATTAAAATTTCACAATTGTAGGATATATTTCTTTGGGTTCAATAATAGTATTCTGTATTATATTTTACTGAAGACTGCGCCAGAATTCATCCCGCTATATTATTGTGCATGTTTGAACTTGCTCGCCGGGAAATGTGTGCACAGCTGATTGCCATTTCCGGCTCAAATACACACGGTAATCTTATTCTTACTTAATTTATAGTGCAAAAAACTGTAATTAATATTACACAATGGTAGGATATATTTCTGTGGGTTAAATAATAGTATTCTGTATTATATTTTACTGATGACTGCGCCAGAATTCATCCCGTTATATTATTATTGTGCATGTTTGAACTTGGTCGCCGGAAACGTGTGCACAGCTGATTGCTATTTCCGCTCAAATACACACACGGTAATCTTATTCTTACTTAATTTATAGTGCAAAAAACTGTAATTAAAATTACACAATTGTAGGATATATTTCTGTGGGTTAAATAATAGTATTCTGTATTATATTTTACTGATGACTGCGCCAGAATTCATCCCGCTATATTATTGTGCATGTTTGAACTTGCTCGCCGGGAAACGTGTGCACAGCTGATTGCTATTTCCGGCTCAAATACACACGGTAATCTTATTCTTACTTAATTTATAGTGCAAAAACTGTAATTAAAATTACACAATGGTAGGATATATTTCTGTGGGTTAAATAATACTTAATAGTATTCTGTATTATATTTTACTGATGACTGCGCCAGAATTCATCCCGTTATATTATTGTGCATGTTTGAACTTGATCCCCGGAAACGTGTGCACAGCTGATTGCTATTTCCGGCTCAAATACACACGGTAATCTTATTCTTACTTAATTTATAGTGCAAAAAACTGTAATTAAAATTACACAATTGTAGGATATATTTCTGTGGGTTAAATAATAGTATTCTGTATTATATTTTACTGAAGACTGCGCCAGAATTCATCCCGTTATATTATTGTGCATGTTTGAACTTGATCGCCGGGAAACGTGTGCACAGCTGATTGTACGATAAATGTCATAATGACTAATATGTAATAATATGTTGAAATAATGAAAACGTACAGGTTAATATGTATTTTATTCATCATTTGCAACATAAACGCTGTTATCGTGGCAAACATCCTGGCAGATGTACCGGCAACCTGTAACATCGTCCTGGCAGGGCACTGGCGAGCTTAAAAATATTTCCGTGAAATTGTACCTCATAGATAAGACGACCCCCTTCTACAGACATATTTTTTTGGTCCTCAAAATTCGGCTTATAGACGGTAATATACGGTAATGATCTATGCTTAGACGAGGAATTTGCAAAGAAACGAAAGACAAGATATAAGACCTTCCTCTGTAGAGGGGGATATGAGATATGACTTTTTATCCCCCTGGCATGTAATGCTAAGGGATATAGTCGATGCCTCGTCCGTCTGTCAGTCCATCCGTAATCATTTTGTTTCCGGAGCAGAATTGAAAAAACATTCTATATTTTTCAACAAAATTTGGTAGATATATCAAACAACCTAAAGTGGTGCCTTTTGATATTTGCAGATTTTTGTCGTTATTTTTCTCGGTTTCCATGGAAACGATTCAGACTTAGTCTCAAAAGGGAGGGTGGGCTTCGTTTTGAGAGCACAACTCGAAAAATGTTAAATATCTTTCCGCAAAACTTGGCAGATATGTCAGACAGATACCAAAGTGGTGCCTGCTAGTTCCAGATTTTTGGCATTTTCATTTTTTCTGGTTTCCATATGGAAATGATGTGGACTCAGACTTTAAGGAACTGTCGGATGACTTGTTCTTTCAAATATGTTGGGGCCAGGGGGGATTTGTCATCTTCTGATGACTCTTGTTTCATAATAGCCATAAACTGTGTTCTCAACACAGAGTTATGAGTCTAAAGTGTAGATTTAGTCCAGCATAGACGAAACTGTGACACTGCTCTTACAGGCCAACCTCTCTCTGTGAGATTAGCTCTCCACACACTGTCCAAGCTGATATCTTCCATCCTAGATTTCTCCTTGGCTCAGAAACTGGACTAGCTGTCTTACAAAAATAATATGGACTACATGAGAGGCTGAATGGCAAGACTGTCCATCTATAATAATTACCTTCAAAGGCAAAACCAAGCAATTATCTATCTCCATGTCTCATTGGAATGTGTGAAAATCCATCTTTAATGTCAACACTTAACAGTCATTCTTAAAACCTCTTCTAAAACAAAAAGAGTTCAGAACACAAAGATCTGTGATCAGTCTGGATTTTCCTGACTTCTTGGGGCGGTGGGGTAGCCTAATGGTTAAAGCGTTGGCTCGTCACGCCGAAGACCCGGGTTCGAATCCCCACATGGGCACAATGTGTGAAGCCCATTTCTGGTGTCCCCCGCAGTGATGTTGCTGGAATATTGCTAAAAGCGGCGTAAAACCAAACTCAGTCAGTCAGTCAGTCCTGACTTCTTTGGCACACACCCCAACTGTGAAACACATTTTGACTTTGATTCACATAGTTCCATAGCAACGAGTGCCTGAAGTCACCTCAAAGGAATTACCAAATATGTACAACAATGTTGACATATGACCTCACAACCGGTGACCAATTGTTGCAAAATGGCGGGTTCACAGACATTGGTACACAGGACTTTGCGAGGGCCATTCCCTTGATTCAAGGATTGTTTGTACGTATATATGCCATGTTAGTAATCGGAAACATTTTGACTATCTGTGAATGGTTATTTGTTTTTATGTTTTCATTGTAAGTAAGAGAAGAAGCCAGAAATGCTAATAATTAGTGTTGTCATTCTGGTTGAATTTGCGTCAGTCATGGCGTCAAGCTGCACAGAAGCTTTGACAATTTTGTATGAATGTATCAAATTACTGTATTGTATCTATTTTTAATTTCCTTTTTCTTGTTGCAATACTCTTTCTATGCATAAGTATTGAGCCTTTGCATACTACTAATAGACGAATAGATGTCTGAAAATTCGAGAAAATGCTACACAATGTAATATCTGAATTTTTCCTTGTTTACATTTCTAAGTGCTGTCTTACGAGCACAGCGTTCGTTTTCACACCCAAAATGTTCTGGTATTAGTGACAAAGACCATTTTTAATTTGATTCTAAAATGTACGAGGAATTCAGGGAAGTATTTGTTGCAGCTGAATATTAAAAATACGTGTCATTCCGATATGGTGGAAAGCTCACCTTGGCATTCATGTTTTCGTATTATCCTACCAGATGATAACACACCTCCACAAAAATTATCCCCTTCCAAAACTAATGGCCTGATGTAACATTCACCTGTGCGCTGGTAGACAGCTCAGTGAAGAATGAAATGTGACTCATCGGCATTGTGTATTTGCTGTAGTTGATATATATATTTAAGTATAACTAAAAAAATGATTGTTACAATTCAGTGAAACCAGAAAATGCAAATTTTATCATTAGATTTGTACAGTTTGTTTACATTTTTCGTAAACTATTTAGAATCTAATCAATTAAGGCTAAACCATAAAACAATATTAGTTTGAAGGGTTATTAAAATTTCTGTTTGCTTTGGTTCAACTGATTTCGGCCAGTTGGTTTATGAGTTATATTGCAAGACACTGGCTTTTTTTACCCATTTCTATGATAACCTATTTGCTTGCAGTTTCCGTCTACTGAAAAGGACACCAAAGGCCTCTCACAGACGTCATCTGGACAATCATCACCAAAGTATCTACTGGGCATCCCCACAAGTGAACCTCAGTTTATGAAGCATGGTAGTGTGAAGACAGTTCCTAACCAACCATTATATCAGAGATACCCATCTCCAACAATTCAGCAGCAGCCTTCTTCTTTAGCTGGCCCTGGAAAGTTTGTGCCTATGCCCCGGGCTAGCCCTTCTCCACAAGTCCAAAGTAATTACACAGGCAGTACAGCAGCTACAACTAATGTACAACTGTCCCACATGCATGAACAATTTAACACTAAAGGCCACTCACCACCACCAATGCAAAAGCAGCCAGGTGCTTCCAGTGTTTCACAGGGCCTTTCTCATCATACTCCATCACCAAGACTGCCATATCCACAGATAGACATGTTCAGAATGCAATCACCAAGACCTGGTCTACCACAAAATGTGACAGCAGCAGATACTCCAACACTACCGCTGTCACCAGCAGCACAGCAGCAGTTGCGAGCAGCTTTGGCACAAGCACCTATTCCTGGGCAGCCTTTCCATAACATGTCACCCAGTCAGTTACTCCAAGTTATGAAGCTAGCTAACCAGATGATGACAACTGCAAAACAGACAAACTTAAACAGTCCTCCAAGTCAACAATCTACATTTTCTCAGGCTCCTGGAACAGAAAGAGTTCAAACATCCCCTAAGGCTCAGACACAACACTCTGCATCACCAAGGATGCCAAATTTTCCTACCTTTTCGGGAACACCTGGATACTCAAATGTCACAGGGGCACCAATGAGACCACCACCTTCATATGGAACATCAAACATTGCCCCTCTCCATAAAGATCCTGGTCAGCATCCATTGAATGCCGGGATGTATGGAGGTTTCAATCCACGTACGATACAGGTATGTAAAAAACATCTACAGTAAATTGCATAGACAGCATATTACAACAGGCATATGATTCTAATGCTAGGGTTACACTATGTTCCCGTTGTTCACGGCAGCCTCGTTTCCTTGAACCGTAGTGTGCCGTGGGATTTTGGCCATTTTCTTCCTCCCAAGTCAAGTTTTATAGGTCCTGCTAAGATATCTCACTGTCAATCACAGTATCTGGGATGGGCTGTTAGGAAAAACACGCTGCTGAATACGGAAGCTCAATGGCGCACTACGGTTTGGACCGCAGTCCACATTTCTTCCCGGCCTGTCACGTTCTGATGGGTTCCCTCATGTTTCTGAATTTTTTTATAAAGGTTTTGACACGTTTAGCATTTTCTCTGGATGAAACGTGGACGCCGGTCAGCTATGGAGCATGTTTGTGCCCACAGCATAAAGAAACAATTCCCAAGCAATAGCAGCCAAAACCCCAAAGAGGAAGAAGATTTTGTGTTTGTATGTTTCATGGGGGCATACATCGAGTCAGCAAGAAGGCCAGCATCAGCTGCAGAGAGAGAATGCCAGAGAATGCAATGTGCCATATCTTGATGGCCCTGTAAACCGTCACACGCCTGGATGCGTTGTGATAGAATGGGACGAATCAGCTACCATACAAATTATCTTGCACCGGGACAAAACAGCAGCAAGGGTGAAACAACCGTGACATAACGCCAAACAAATGTGGCCAACCATGCAAAAACTTGAAAGGACAGTGAGATGCCGGGGAATACACATACCTCCCGTCCCACTACGGACCCACTACGGACTGTTTACAAGTTTTGTTATGGCCTATTATGTGCTGTCACGTCTTGTTGCGTTCCCCCCGTTTAGCTACGGCCTACTAGGTTTCTCATTATTACGTTTTGTTGCTGTGGCCACCAGGAACATAGTGTAACCCTAGTAAAACGAAGGCCACCCTCTAACACTTGAATATTTCAGACTTATCCTATCTCACATTTCTCACGTATTGTACTCTCTCTCTTATGTTGACCATGAAGTGGAAACATGCTGCTGAGCAAAGTTGAACAAAGTTTCTAGCCTCTGTAAGTCCCTCACCTGGACACTCCCCACCGCTCCCGTTCTTGGACGTTTCAGTGCCTTGCTAGAAGCATGCAACACATCATTCTCTTTCTGTCACACTGAGGTGCGGACATGAAACTTTTTTGCAGTCGACCCACAGGTTGTGCATAGACTGTTTGGCTTTATGTGCCTGGACGAAAAGATGTCAGTTTTGCGCCCATCTGAACAATGATGATTTTGCGGCATATTGACGTGTTGGCTTACGGTGAGTTGCAGATACAGATTGAAAGGGAGTGGACGAACATGGTCCATCTGCCCCTAAAAGATCTTGCCATGACAGACCTTTTAAGAAGGCACATAGTAAGTCTCATTCTTTTGATCAAGGACTTCTTAGACACTCCGTCCGATTTGTCTGAGAATTTGGGATGACTGTTTCATCCCTCAGAACCTACTTCAAGTCCTCCAGGGACTAGATGACCATCTGCTGCTCAAAGAGTCGTGTGTACAGTCCCTCCTTGATTCCATGGCAATTTTTTAAGAATTCTGTGGCACATTCTGTATCCCAAATTCTGCAAAACATTCTGCAGTTGAAACTTGAAAAACAACACAAGAAATGATAAAGAATTTCTAATTTAATTGTAAAACACAAAGCTGTCTGGCATGTCTGGTACAATCTCATTCAGGAACTTCTTGTAGGTAAGTCTCAGGTTGTGATAGAGAAACACTAATGTTCTCAGAGAATCTGGTTTCAGGTTTCCTAGCCTTGCAGTAAGGACTAAATTATATAACGAAAAGCTGTGCTCAGCGTCTGCATAGTTAGTTACAGCATTTCTGTATCTTAAAGAAAGTCTTTCTGAATGTGGTACTCTGTCCTGTACTGAGGACCAATATGTCTCCAGATCCACCTGGTCATTTCCAGCCACTCCAGTTGCTTCTGGTGCTAGCACTGTTGTGTACAAAGTAAATTCTAGAAGAGGAACACTCAATTAACCTGGGATAGCTTTAAAACTGAGTTTTATCAAGATGGATAACTCTTTGGATTAAATAACGTGACAGCTTTTAAGAAAGGAAGCCTGGGCTGTCACTCATTAAGATACTTTTCAAGATTGTCCTGGGCTGACTTAAATGCAGTTTTGAAAGTTTCAAGACATTCTAGTTTTGTGGTAAAGGTCATGTCATCAAACCTGCTCAAGATGTGTTGAGTGTTGGGTTATGTCACAATTAGCAACAAAAAAGACCATGAGATCTTCCAAATGTCAAACACATACAACGTACATGGAACCCTGCTTTGGAAGTAGTCATTCAACTGCAGAATATTTTTACATTCTTTCAAGAAAACACTGTATCTTGTAATTCATATCACTCTCTGCAACAGTGAATTCCCTATAAAGATGAACATGCTTTTGATGGTACACAACACAATCAAACCATGAATTGCACCTTGTTGATCAGGTGGCATTATGATCAGGGACTTGTCATCCACTCCACATTTTACTTCAAGAAATGAACGATATCTTGCCTTTCTGTTATTTGCATGAAAAAACATATTGCTGAATCTTTTCACAAATTTGTTAACCACTTTTAAAAGTTTTCTAAATACTTGGCCAATTAGGTTCATTATGTGAGCTATACATTTAATGTGAATAGCATTGGTACAAAGTCCGCTGAGTCAAATGCCCTTTTCATGTACTGGGCATTATCAGTGTAAAAAAACAGAACATCTTTAAACGTAATGTTATGGTTATGAAGACATTCACTGACCACACATAGGGATACTGTAACATGGTTTGTTTGATCAAGAAACATAGCTGAGGCAAGGTAAGCCAACACTTTCTCATCATGCACTTCAACAAGTGGAGTCAAAAGGATATTTACTATGTAACTGGGAGCACGTGTTTACGTTTCGTGCAGATCAAGACATTTCACTTTACTTCCGTGTGTTGGTCGTTAACTTACTTTAGGAACTATACCCTTCTTTGGTCGTGGGTGCAGGAAATATATTTCCTGCAAGGTTTGGGGTATCATACTGGGGTGTCATACTGGACTATGGGAATGCACTACTTGCAGGAATACCCAAGTCTCTCATGCGCAGACTACAGAGAGTTGTCAGTATAAAATATTAACTTACACCTTCAAGGCCCTGCATGGAACTGCTCCAGCATACCTACAGGAACTCACCACACCGTATAATCCGACTTGATCTCTACGGTCTGAGTCAGCCTCTCTTCTCACAGTACCTAGAAAACACACAGCTGTTGAGTTTATTGTTAATAAATTATGTCTTTATTTGAGAAATTTGTTGGTTGTTAATTGCTCCTCTGCATCCATGAACTGGGAACAGGACAGCTTTGATTCTGAGTACACAAAATACAAAACGCGAAGCATCATGGTCGTATGTCGTAAAGCCATTCCCGTTACAACTACATATCTTCCCTCCTCATCACCAAGTTCATCAAAGATGACAGCAACTGGTTTGTTTTGTAGTTTTTCCTTCAATGCAGCCTTTTCCACTACATATACATCAACCAACTATACATCTTGCAGTCTGTGTATCTAACCTGTCAACTTTATTACTAAAAGGAAATCTGAATTAATTTCAGTCTTCAAAATGATCGATTTTGTGAACACAATTGCAGTGTCAATTCAAATGATATTATTGAAAGGTGCTTAAGAAAAGATTAATTGTTACCTTGGATATGGTGGGCGTTTCACAAGCTACATCTACAATCTTATCGGGATCAGGGATCCCACTGGCTTCGGTGATTCTTCCGGGATCAGTGATCTCTCCTTCTTCTTCTTTTTCTTCCCTTCTTCACTGTTTTGTCTGGGACCGGCGATCCTTCCTTCATCGACGACCTTTCCAGGATCTGCGATCCCTCCATCTTCTACGAGTTTCACGGGATCCGCAAATATTCCAGGTTCAGCGATCTTGTCTACGGGCTTCAGGGCACCTTTGATTATGCTGCCTGCACCAGCCTACAATACACAAGTGGCGATCTTCACGGGATCGTCGAATCCCCTTTTGTCAGCTTTCAGGGTGCAGACAGTGAGTCTACCTGGTGCGTTGATTCCTCCACCATCAGCTTACAATTTGAGTTTGGCAGTCTTCCCAGGATTGGCGATCCATTCTTCTGTGGCTTGTAATCCACATGCAGTGAACTTGTTGGGTTCCTCGACCGCTCCAGTGTCTTCTTTCCACTTACGATCAGTGATTTAAACTTCGGCGTTTTCTCTTGGATCTACGATCCCTGTGGTTTCTTCATTGACGGCAATTTGGTCTGCAAAAATGCACTTCTTCTACAGTGGCGCTCTCTATAGGATCGGCGAGTACTTCTCTTCCGACGCTTCTACTAGTTCATGGCAGCTGATTCTTCCGGTATCATGGGATCACACTTGTAATACATGGCTCTCTCAGAACTTTGATTTCAAGGCTACAGGCGGTATCTGCAGCACTTCAACAACCCCAGCTTTCAGACCTGACACCTTCTCAGCCGCAGCAGATACCCCCAGCTACAGCATCACTTACCAATGTTCGACGATCATCAGCTCCATCTCCCTCCTACTCCAACGAGATGTCTACTCCAGAAGAAAGTGTTGAGCTAGTCGATGTGTACCCTTCTGATAAGTGTTAATTGGCACGGCTCCAACGTCCGAAAGCTATTCTAGTACTTTTGGGGTTGAGTCCCATCCGGGATTTGAACCTACCCCCTCAGAGTCAGGCACCTAATCCAGTCCCATCAACCCCAAAAGTACTAGAATCTGTACTTTATTAAGAAAGTGTAATCCCAAATATAACATATGTTACATTTGACCACTTTCTAAAATGGCATTGTGTATTTCATAGCTTTTGGCCGTGGGAGCCGTGCCAATTAACACTTATCAGAGGGGTACACAAAGTCCACAGTCTATACTACCAGTTGTCCGACTTCCATTTTTGTGGAAGCCGCGGTGGCTGAGCGGTCTAGGCATCTGACTTTGTGTGCTGGCGATTAGGTGCCTGACTCTGAGGGTGTGGGTTCAAATCCCGGATGGGACTCAACCCAAAAAGCGTTAGAATCTGTACTTTATTAAGAAAGTGTAATCCCAAATATAACATATGTTACCATTATTCATCTTTTCATGAGAAATTGGGCTTTAGAGACACCTCTCTAGTCGCTGACTAGAGTGTTGGAGTACAGTCAGTTCCCTTGACTTCATCAAAGACTGCGAGCCAGTCTTGAACTCTATTCATTGAGCAATTACGCCAGTGAAGTGTGAATACCAAATTTCTATTGGTTTTTGAAGCGTTCCTCTCTGAAGTTCATGGGAACATTTGGAGTACGCCAAACAGAGGACCCAGGGCTACGCAATGTTTTCCAGAACTGAACATCAAACTCGTTGAGTGCACCGGGCCACTTTCCTTTTTCCCAGTTGTTCGTGTAAGTTTACTGGCATTCACGTATTCATTACAGGCATTCCCGCAACACTTATGAAGCAAGGCAAGGCACACTCACACTGTCAAAAACCACGGACAGCACGTGGTTACATAAAACAATCAAACATTTTTCAAATTGTGAAAAACAAGATACGAATGCTGGGAATGTGTTGTTACGCCATGTTCCTCTGTCTCTCAATGTGACCTCTGCCAACAACTTTCGTCTGCAGTTTTTGGGAAGTGTGCATTGGTAATGAAGAATGGCCAGGAGAAGAAATTAGCTAGGAAACTGTGTCACAGATATAAGTGAGCATCCCCTCGTCCTGTCTGACCCTGTCACATGTCGTTTGTCTACCCCAACAGTACAAACTAACTACGTAACCGATGTGGTTTTACCTGCTGCCAGAGATGTTATAAAATGTTGACATCGTGCTTCTTACTCATGAACGACAGAGGCATCCAAGTTTGGGTTAAAAGTTTTAATAGACCTTCTTCGCACATCGGCGGTTATATTTGAACTGAGCATGGGAACACATGTACAGGTACTTCCGGAAGATAAAAGGGAGTTAATTGTTTTTGTATTTTACATACCGCTAAAAACAAATGAGCAAAGTGACTGATGCGTATGTACAATATCCACAAAAGAATATAACTACAGTTTACTCCAACACCCCCACTTGAACTGTAGTTATGTACTATATACACATGATCAATGTCTTACTGGTTACTGAGTTTGACATGTCTTCTCAGTCTGATTGATGACACCGGCTTGGTGAAGACATCAGCCACATTCAGTTCTGACGCAATGTATGCAAGTTCTACCATACCGCTCTGAACTTCAGATCTAATGAAATGGTGTTTAATGTCTATATGCTTGGACCTCTGCTGGGTCACAGGGTTTCTCGCTAATGCAATTGCGCCCTGATTATCGACCATTACAGTAAATGTGTCACAGTCTCCACTCATGTCTTTCCACAATTGTCGGAGAAATTTCCCCTCCTGTACTGAGGCTGCCATGGCCATATATTCCGCCTCACAGGTTGACAGCACCACAGTTGGTTGTTTCTTACTTTTCCATGAAATCAGAGCTCCATTATCACTCAACCGGTATGCATAACCAGTAATGCTTTTCCTATCAGGTGATGATCCCAGTCTGCATCTGAATATCCCACAAGTTCAAGTGGAAGAGATGATTTAAGATATTTCAAACCTTTGTCACTGGTGCCTCTGATGTATTTCAATGCTTGTTTAGCCATACCAAGATGAGTTGATGTTGGCTTGGCCATATATTGAGAGAGTTTAGTTACGACATAACATAAGTGTGGTCTTGTAGAAGTCATGATATAAATCAAACTTCCTACAATTTCCGTACAGTCTCGATCATCAAGTTGTGTCGTCAGCTCGTCACCTGATTTATCGACACCTTGTTCACAAGGAATGGCCTTTGGTTTGCAGTCCTTCATACCGAACTTCTCCAGCATCTTCTCCATATGTTTCGTCTGTTCATTTCCACACTGTTTCCTTCCCAGCTGAATTCAATTCCAAGAAAACTTAACAGTTTCCCTAGATCCTTCATATTGAATCTTTCACACAATACATTTTTCACATGTTGAAGGTTTGTCTCATTTTCAGCAGCAACTATGATATCATCCACCCACACTATCATAATCACAGGAGAACCCTCCATACTCTGACAATACACACAGGGATCTGCAAGTGACTGTTCAAACTTCAGATTTTCTATGAGAAATGTATGAAGCAATGAATTCCAATTTCTACCACTCTGCTTCAGACCATACAAGGGGCGGTGGGGTAGCCTAATGGTTAAAGCGTTGGCTCGTCACGCCGAAGACCCGGGTTCGAGTCCCCACATGGGCACAATGTGTGAAGCCCATTTCTGGTGTCCCCCGCCGTGATGTTGCTGGAATATTGCTAAAAGCGGCGTAAAACCAAACTCAGTCTGTCAGTCAGTCAGACCATACAATGATTTCTTCAATTTCCACACAAGCTTTTCACCATTTTCACCTTGAACCTCAAATCCTTCTGGTTGGTGAACATATATCTCACAGTCGATTGGCGCATTCAGGTATGCTGTCTTGACGTCCATCTGATGAACTACCATATCTCGCTGAACCGCAAGCTGTAATAGAGTCCGAATTGAGGTCATTTTGGCAGTAGGAGCAAAAGTCTCATGGTAATCGATGCCTGGAACTTGTGAATATCCATTGGCTACATACCTTGCTTTATATCTCTCACCACCGTGACCAGATTTTATGTCAAATACCCATCTTCCCCCCACTGTCGATTTGCCTGCTGGTGGGTTGGTGATTTCGAATGTCTCATTGTCTCGTAATGCTGTCATTTCTTCCTCCATTGCTTGATACCAATTCTCTTTGTCAGGCTGCATGACATTGCTTCATCATATGTAGTTGGAATGCTCACCATTTTGTAGCAGTAGTGTACAGTGTACATTGCACTATCCTCAGATTCAGATATGTCTGATTCACATACATAGTCCTCCATGCGCTTGGGTTTTGTAGTTTGTCGCGTTTGGGATATCTACGCGTTGGCTCGACTTCTTGTTGCTTTTGGTTTCCTTCTGTCGTTGGACCTTTATTCTCTTCATGTTGAGTTTCTTCTTTCTCCTGTTCTTTAGTTTCTTCAGCCTCAGGTCTCTTGTAGATTTCCTGTTCTTCCTCATAGTCAGGTTCATAAACAGTCTCTGTAAATGTTTCTGTGAATTTCACACATCTTATTCTTCTGACTTCATCCTGTTGAGGGAAGTAGACCAGGTAGGCTGGGCTTTCACGATCATATCCAACGAAAACACCTTTTTCGCTGCGATTGTCCAGTTTCTTCGTCCCTTGAACGTAAGCAAAACAGGCTGTGACGAAAACATGCATATTTGACAGATTTGGCTTCTGACCTGTCATAACCTCAAATGGTGTCTTGTTCAGTCTCTTGTTGTAACACCGGTTCCGAAATGTACGCTGAAGTCATGATAGCATATGACCACAGAGTCTTGGGTAACTTGGCTTCAATGATGAGGCATCTCGCCATGTCGAATGGGTCATTCTCAAAAAAAGGCCAAATTCGTGCTATGAAAAATATGAAAATACAAAGCATCATACTGAATTATCTCATTATTGTTTTGAATGGTCAACACATTGAAGAATGCGGTCATGATAATTTGCACACAGGAAAGTAATAAAATATTTTTAAAATAAACTTTTTTAAAGTATCCACGGAAAAAAAACGTCAGTGGTGTAACAAGCATAAAAGTATTCTTTTTTCAAACTTTGATGTCAGATAAGGAATTTTTCACATTTGTCATTATTTACAAACTTTTTCTATTTTCAAATATAAATTAAATCGTTTCATTATTCTCACATATTTAATTGTAAATTTGGCAAAAAGGGCTTGGTGTGAGAAGAATGTAATGGTAACATATGATATTTTTTTCTGAAATAACTTGTATACTTAAGACTGATCATGTTTTATGTATACAGTGCTATTAAAGCTGTTTTCAGTTATCATAAAATATCAGTCTAACTGCTAAATTATTCTTTTGAAATAATTAAATTTTGATATCCTGCTTGTTACACCACTGAACTTTCTGCAACTTACTGGAACAGTAAACCAAATCAACAGCCATATGATGCTTTGGATTACTTAATAATCATCATTGGAGAACGGCTTGCCAACATGTGGCGTGGGAAAACAAATGATATCAACAGTTAAGATTAAAATGTACAAATTGAAAGAATACTGTGACACCAATGACATGTTGTGTTACACCACTGATTTTTCTTTACCTCACTCTAAAAATAAATCCAAATTAATTGCCTTTAATTGATAATTAACAGATTTAAACAGCTCAACAGCAAATTCTGAACACTCAGATTTTAAAAGGTTTTTAAAAAATAATATACAAAAGCAATAAAATGAACAAATTGTAGTAATATTGTTACACCAATGACATTTTTTGTTACACCACTGATTTTTATTGAATTAACTTCAACGATAAATTCAAATTAATCGTCTTTAATCGATCATTAATAGAATTGAACACCTCAATAGCAACTTTTGAACACTAAGATTTTAAAAGTTTTTTTCCAAAATAATATTAAAAACAATAAAATGAACATATTGTAGTAATACTGTTACACCAATGACATTTTTTGTTACACCACTGATTTTTCTGAACTTTATATACTAATATACCAGAACAAATTACCTTCACTGACTTTACATGAGTTAATGGTCATAAAATATACTGGATAAATACAATGCAAAGCAGTTGAGTTTTGTGAACAAGTGACTTAAATGAACATTTTGTCAGTGGTGTAACAAAAATTGTCAGTGGCGTAACATTTTCCCATGTTATACCACTGACAGTTACACCACTGACCCATTCCCACTTTTATGAACTTTATAACAATTAATGCTCCCTAACCACAGACCACCTGGCATAAATGTTGATGTTTGAGCAACTTTGATGTACTTTCAATAAACATTGTTATGAAAAAGAACTCATGAATAAGAAATCAACGTTACACCACTGACTCGATAAAAAGTTATGATATGAAGTAGACTCACCAACTGCATCAAACTTCAACATCAAAATAAAATTTGACCTCCACAAAACTTCTGCCACGAGAAGAAAGTCATCAGCAAAGGGACCATTTAGTGTTTCATATTTTTTACTCAAACGAGATAATTATTAATGTCACATGTTTATATTCGTTACACCACTGACTGTGACATTTTGGACAGTCATTGTTTTCATTGTAAATATGTGATTTTCATTTTGTTTTCAATATTTCATGCAGGAATGTGTTTTTAATATTGGTGTTTCATTATAAATCTTTAAAAAATATGTATAAATACCCTGGAATTTAAACTTTATGGTCCTGCAAAGTAATGTCGCTGTCCACTGACAGTGGTTTTTCTTTCAAAATGATGATAAAAACCCAATTTTGTCCCCAAAATAACAAACAGGTACACCATTTTACATCATTATGAGGAACAAAATACACTTTTCTTTCATAATATGATTTTTGAAAAAAAATTGAAACAATATTTTCAGAGCAATGTGTTACTGACCAAAAGTTGGGCAAATTTTGAGAATGACCCGAATAGGGAACGCCATGCCCTTTCTACTGTTCCGTTCTGATGGGGTGAGTACAGTGCTGACCTCTGGTGATGTATCTTGTTATTGATGAGAATGTTCCTAAATTTCTCGCTGGTGAATTCTGTTTTCTGTTTCAGGAGATACAAGGTAACAGTACTCATCCACAAATGATAGAACATATCTAAAACCACCACGAGCTGATGGTTCAATGGGTCCCGCTAAGTCACAATGAACCATCTCAAGTGTCTTAGTTGCTCGTTTGTCAGGTTTCCTATCTATCCACTGGAACATCTTTCCCTTAGCACAAGTCTCACATACATCATTCTGTGCCTTACCGGCAATCTTCATACCATTTACTGCCTCTTCTAGTTTCATGACATCCTTCATGTTACAATGTCCAAGAATCTTATGCCAGTCTTGGGCTGAATGAGTAACACATTTAGATGAAACAGTGTTGTTCAAGTAATAAAGTTTACCATGCTTTAGTATGTTGAAGGTAGTACCGTCTGGAGCCTTCAAACATGCTCTGTCGGGATTAAAGTTGACGGTTGCTCCTTGTTTGTAGCTGCCTGCACAGACAAAATGTCTTGGTTGAACGATGGAACATATAACGCATGCTCCAGTATCACTTTGTGTTGCTTACCGTCGACATCACACAAAGAAACACATGCTTCACCTTTAGCTTGGACAATCCCGTTAGTTCTACTTCCATCAGCAAACTCGATGTAGTGTTCAGATGTGCGGAAAGTCTCGTCAAAATTAACAAACTTGTCTTTGTCAGTTATGATATGTGTTGTAGCTCCACAGTCCACAAGAAGATTGTTAAGAAGATCCCCAGTTTCATCTTGAACACTAACCTTGAATGCTAAATATGAATGTTCTGGCTCACAATTTTCTTTCTCATTACTCACACTTTTGACAGTATCTCTCTTCCGGCAAAATTTTGTGTCATGTGTTGGACTTTTTGCATATGTCACACCATCGGCCTTGTTTCTTGTTTCCATTTGGATAATACTTCTTTGGTCCTTGTGTCTGTTGCTGATTCCTTCTTCTACACTCTGATGCTCTATGTCCGGGCTTTCCACATGAATAACACTTGCAGGTCATAATACTGTCTTCACCTTTACGTGTATATTGTATTTTGTCAGTCTCTTCATAACTTCGCAGAGCCGTTTCAAACTCAGAAAAAGTCATGGTCTTATCTTTTTGTGTTACCACCATAGCAAAGGTTTTCTATGAAGAAGTTAAACCTTTAAGTACCATTGCTATCAAGAGGCTATCGCTAATTGTCTCACCTGCCATTTTTAAAGAATTCGCGGCAGTCTCTGCCTTGATTACATAGTCAGTTGTACACTCCGTTCCCATCTTCAGCGATGTGAGTTCTGTGTATAATGAGATTACTCGTGGTTTTCCGCTCCGTAAATAATGTTCTTGTAAAATTTTCAGTGCTCTTCTTCCATCATCCTTAGCATCCCTCATTACGAGGGCTAAGCTTCTATCGTCCAGGCATTGCACCAACTCAGCAAAAGCAACAGCATTTTTGCTAGCAGAGGGGCTCTCTGACGACTCTTCGGTCGGTAATATCACGTCGCATAATTTCTGCAACCGCATATGTCCGAGGAATTTCACCTCCCATAGTTCATATTTCTCTTCCTCTCCGTCGAACATCAACCGTTGCCTGGGCCCATAACCTGTTGACATCGTGCTTCTTACTCTTTGAATCTTTATTTTCTTTGTAGTGGAGGCCATAGGCCCAGGCTACACTTCAGGATTTCAGAGCGGTACATATGAGCATATATAGTTTAGAAGACAATAAGTTAATTTACAAAGTATACAAAAGGAAGTATGATATTATTGGCAAAGAAGTGAATCTCTAAGTTTCATTGCATTGTGTATATAAATAGCTAGGTTTCTTACAGTATATGGATTGCCAGTTGACATGAGCATATTGAACTTATGAATAGTGGGATTCGAATAAAAGTTATGTGGTAAATACAAACATCTCAGATTTTGATAACATTTACATACCAAAATAAAATGGAATTCATTTTCAATAAAGTTATCTTTACATACAAAACATAATCTATTTGATCTGGGTTGATTAATATAGCGACCGGTTTCAATTTGAGGATGTGTGAAGAACATCTGAATTTAGCAAGGGCCGATCGAATTTTGAAATTGATAAGTCTTTTATGTACAATTCAACATTAAATGAGATTTTAAAACAAGAATAAAGTGAAAATTTAGGACTATTTAAAAGCGATGTGTGCCATTCTTTTCATAACTTGCTCTTAATCTAAAACAAATTCTGATATGAATTTATCGACATTACATAAATTTTGCTGCTGTTCCCACATAAAGCCAAATCCAAAAGAGTAAAGAATATTCTTAATTTTTATGCCCAGTTTGTTTTACCATTTACAGAGTCTAAAACTAACATGTTATAACATTTCTTTACAAATCTGGAATCGGGCATTTTGCATATTTTACACCAATATTTAACAACTTTTTATATATACATACATACATTGGATAACGGCCACATTCTCCCCTAACTACATGGTTCAAGTCGATCGCTTGACATTTAAAAACGTTTACAACAAAACATATGTACAACTTCGACTTCTTTAAAGTTATCAACTCCCCATATTTCAGCTCCATATAAAAGAATCGGACTAATTTTTGTATCAAATATCTTAAAAATAAATCATAAGGAAGTGGATTAAACGTGATAAAGAGATTTTAGAATTCAGATGCCATTTTCTTAGCTTGCAAAGCAGCGTTATTCACATGGGGAGACCAAGATAGAGAACGTGCAAATAAAATACCCAAATATTTGTAAGATGAAACAGTTTCCAAAAGAATTCCATTGAAATGCCATTTTTCGTATTTTGATAATTTACAACCATTTTAAATACAACAATCTTGGTTTTTCCCAAGTTAACAGTTAATTGATGACTTTTACAGAAACTTTCTAAAATATTTATAACGCTTTTTGTAAACCAAATACAGAGTCTGCAAAAAGTACAATATCATCAGCAAAAGTAGTAGGAACATTTGTACAACATCAGGGTGAAGCTGTACACCTGGGTAACATGTGGATTCAATTTCTAGAGCTAATTCATTGATAAAGAATGAGAACAATAGCGGGCTTAAAACACACCCTTGTCATGAAACCCTGTGGGCAATTAAACAACTGAGAGAGAGAAATATCACGCACCTGTCCCTTAACACACTTATAGATAGAAGTTAAGGCTTTAAGCATCTTAGGTGAAACTTCTATATTTGAGAGTGGCCCATAGTTTATCCCTGTTAACAAAATCAAAAGCCTTTTGAAATCGACAAATATAGCATAGAACTTCCCCTTTTTCTTACATAGATAACGTTGGATAACAGATTGTAGAATAAAAATATTATCAATTGTACTGTAACCTTCCCTAAACCCTGCTTGTGATTCCACAACCTTTTCATATGTATTTGCCCAAAATGTTATTCTATTGTTAAGTACAGATGTATATATTTTACTGAAAGTACTAAGAAGGGATATTCCCCTGTAATTATTTGGATCATTACGATCACCCTTCTTAAATAAAGGTACAATAATTGCTGTACTCCAGCTGTCTGGAAAAGTGGAGGACTCGAACATAATATTGAACAATAGCTCCATATACGGTAATAAAATATCCATTGAATGCTTAAAAACTCTGGCAATAAATTATCTTCACCAGGCGACTTTGAAGATTTAAGCTTAAGAATAGCCTCAGATATTTTCATCCCTAGTAATGGGTGAATCTAATATAGTACATGTTATGTCATCAACGCCATAATCAAAATAACATTCACTAATATGGGGGCTCGGCATGATCACCCACAGTGCTTTTGTCTTGATACAAGTTCTTAAAATAGGAAAACCATACATGAATATCAACATTGCTCATTTTCGCTCTGGGGGCTGTATATGTTTTTAGTATTCCAGAATATTTTTGCATTATATATATTCTGTAGTAATTTGTCCTTTATTGACATATTGTAGAGTCTTTTCTTGTTTCGTAAAGTATCATTGTACTTGTTTCTGCAATCGACATATGATTGTCGGGATATGTCAGATTTAACCCTTCTGAATATTTTTAACAATCGTTGGGTTTCTAATCTAAGGAATTTACATTCGTAATCAAACCATGGCTGGTTAGATTTAGTATAGTTGTTGCAGCGTTTCTTTGTAAAGTCAGCAGCCTTGAGTAAGGCATTAGTAAACGATTCAACTGATTGATTTACATCATAGATAGCTTGGCAAGCACAATCGTCTAGAGTCTTTGTTACATCAGGTGAAAGCAGATTAGCACGGAATTCGTTTACATAGTCATCAGTCCACTTGAACCTGAAGTTCTGTCCAGAGTGTGAATCGAGTGCACGTGCTTCCTTGTGGTTGTCAATGTCACCACGCGTGACTGAAATGCACAAGTGATTGGCAGATGTGGAGACTCTGGTCTACATCCGATATCGAATCGGCTGCAAAACGTAAACAAGTCACTCGTTCCGATAACATAGTCTATCACACTTGTTCCGTTTGATGAGATATACGTGGAATCGCCAATTAATTTATCATTTCCAGTTCTGCCGTTAAAATTGAGATATTCAAACTTATGCATAATTCTAATAATTTTTACCATAGTTTGAAACAAAATTGTCACATGAGTACCGTCTATGTTGAATATTATCGTAAGAATTCACAATAGTCCATCTTTAGAGTAGATATTATATCGTCCTCTACATAGTCCGGGTTAGTGCCGGTTCTTGCGTTGAAGTCACCACCAATCAGAAGTGAGATGTTACCCAGCTCTTGTAGAAGATCAGTTAGTGAGTCTTGTAGCAAGGATATACCACAATGTGCGTTATTATGAGTACCATGGAGATGTCTCAGGGTGAATATATACAGAACCAAACAACACATCTTTTTCTGAATTAAAAAACACTTTGTCGAACAGCAGGAATACACAATTTGGAGTAATCTTAGACATTTTAACATATTGTACTAATGGCTTCTTTACAAGCACTAATATTCCCCCTGATGATCTGCCATGAGCAGAGATTCGAACTGCATCTAGACTGTAGCACGTGAACTCATCCAAGAACATATCATGGTCTTCTTTGGTATTCCACATCTCACACATGCCAATTACATCGAATGTTTCAGCATAGCTCACAAAGTCAGCATCCGATGATTTAGAAGTGAGTCCGTTGACATTCCAAAATAAAAATGAGTGATTATTGATGGTATGGACACTAACATCTGGGCCCTGGCCACACCCTATCTCCTCCTCTCCGCTTGTCTCTAGAGCGTAGATTGGGTCCAGGCTTCTTGTTGCTTGATGTAGGGGGCTCTGGGTCGGGCATGGTAGCAGACGACGCATCTGGCTGAGTGGGGGTGGTATCTGTATTCTGCCTCTCGGTCACAAACAGTTTACCATTTTTGAAATAGCCAAGTTTGTTCTCAGTTTTCAAATCGTTGAGCTTCCGTCGTTGGTTTTTCGTGAGGTCTGAGGAAATCCCGTATCTGTCCTCTTTAAGTCTGTCTCTCAGTTTTAAGGCCCACACTTTATCCTCTGGGTAGAGAAATTTGACTATCATGGGTCTTGGCTGGCCTGGCTTCCCCTTTAACCTGTGTGCGGCAACGATACAGTCGCTAGTGATATCATTATCACCGTCTGTGTTATGTCCATTTAAAGTGTCACATACATATTTCTTACACACAGAGACCGTCTCTCGTGCTTTTTCAGGTAGACCATACAGAATGACGTTGCAGCGTCTACTGTATTGTTCTTGTTTCTCCAGCATATCCTCTATACTGTCTATTTTGTCAGTAACCATGGTTATATTGTCGTTGCTTGGAGACATCTCTAGGCGATCTAACCTATCTGCAACTTTGTCAACATCAGCACGTAGAATTTCCTGTCTGCATCTTAGATCTGCCAGCTCAGAGCTTATGTTATCTAGCGTGTTACTCATCTTCCCCATATCTACCTTCAGGTCTCTGATTTCCGAGGTGATATCCTGTTTCATCGTTTTAAATGCTGATAGTATTTCTTCACGAAATGAAACAACATTATCAACAGGTCCTGGGTTAAGTTCGATGTCACCAGATAGTATGAGAAGAGCACTTTGGTATATCAGAGTAAGAGTAGTGTTTACCTTTTCGTCGTTAGATGCGAGATGTGAAATCCTCCATGAACATCCATTGTGAAAGTTAATCTCAATATCCCGATAGAGCTGTGTGAGTGTACAGCCTACCATGACAATACAGAAGATCACAAACGTCACACTAACAATCCGGTAGCTTGTGTCCATCCCGGGTGACCATCGGCTGGTCGGTGTGTAGTGGTCACTGTCATGACTGTCACTTCAGCGGGAACTGAGCTTGGGTCAGTGATAAAAAGTCCCAATTCTATATCTCCAGAGTTCGATCGAGATACCCATATTCTCAGATTCAGTGGTTTATTAAATTTCGTTGCAGAAACAGATATATATTCCGGGTCGAACGTACTTATTGGTGAATTATAAACATGGAATGCTCGGACCGATGTTTCGCACGACCGCTCTCTCAGGGGACATAACTCAATTATATACTCATGAACGACAGAGGCATCCAAGTTTGGGTTAAAAGTTTTAATAGACCTTCTTCGCACATTGGCGGTTACATTTGAACTGAGCATGGGAACACATGTACAGGTACTTCCGGAAGATACAAGGGAGTTAATTGTTTTTGTATTTTACATACCGCTAAAAACAAATGAGCAAAGTGACTGATGCGTACGTACAATATCCACAAAACAATATAACTACAGTTAACTCCAACATAAAAGATTGGTTATAGATTATCAGGGCTCTTGCTGATATGACCTAAGATCATGCAATGCACTCATCCGAGATAGGAGCCTTCGTCACATCCATCACCTGTGGCTACTACTAAAAGCAGTGTAAACTTTTTCGGACCACATGAGTGAGCTCATGATTTCAGCTGGAGCAGCACAGTATACGAGGGTAGTTTTGACCATACAGACTGCAGTTTAAAGCTCTGCATCATATGAAACAGACAGTCATAGACACGACACCTTCAAGGAACTGAAACTGGCATCTTTGGGATGATCTATGGAACCTTTGAAATGCAGTTCAGCCAGATACACCTTTGTCGATAAATTAGCTGCCCTTGATGTTTTATTTCCAGAATCCATGCCAACAATGCTGGACCAAGAAGAATTTGCTTCAGATTTTCAAAGTTTGATTAAAGGTCACATGCAACGTAAAACACAACTTTGCAGATTCTGATACCTTTCCATATGGACTTACCGAAACAAATCGTCAAAAATGCAAATTCAAGTTATAAAGTTGAAAAATAACGCGATGAAAAAAAACGCGCGAAATCGGAGTTCAAACGTTTCACTAATTTTCCCCAGACTTTTCTGGGGAATACGGGTTTCAACAGCTGGGCTGCGCTCATAGCACGTGCGCAGTGAAATAGGTTTGCGCAACTTGGAAGCGGGCTGTCTGGTGAATACTCGGTGCAGGCTTTGGTGTGAGCTATTTTCATAATGTTTTGTTGATATCTCACAGGCTGAGCTTTTTATATGTTATGACGGTAAAAACTGTTCATATAATTTCATTTGTCTATTTCACCACACGTTCTTCTTACCGAGTCACTTTCTCAGTTCGATACTTAAAAGCAATGTCATTATTTAGCGTTGACACAATTTCTAACTGTGATATAGATATGTCGTTGTCACAGACAAAACTCAATGTCTTGTGTTATTGACACCTATGTGTCTGCCTGCCAGTCTGCTAATGACAATATTCAATACACAACTGCGATCACTGACCACATGCAATTTGAACTTAACACCAATCAGGCTATACACCATAAACAAAACGCATTGATTTATGGCCCGAGTTCGGTCTCTGTCACATTAGGTAATTACACGGACAGGCAGGTGTGATACTTGAACACATGACATGTTATGATGTCTGTTGATTGCAAAATGTTATACACAAAAAATGAGCATGTATTTACAAAACCCAACATCTCTATATATACACACACAATGAGCCGGCGGCATCTGCTAATGAACCAGCCGTAACACTTGAGTGCACACCCACCCGCTCTGACTGGGTTCGGTATCCCAGCTGCTTCGTTTCGAGGGAGGTAAACCTAAGTACAAAATATTGCACTTTTGATTTGCGATTATACGCTTATAATTTTGTTTATTTGTTTTTTCATAATCAGCAATGCATATTATATGTCATGAAGAAGTGATAATTGTGTTTTAATTATGTTTGATTTTTTGTTTGCATGTGACCTTTAAGCTCCCTTCTTCAATATCAGACAAAATGCAAGTTTCCACAGTCATCTTTTCAATCCAAGATATTGAAGGATTTGAATAAAGGCCTAGCCTCTCAAGTATTTGGACCGTCTGGGACTCTCATCATTGCAGGGCTGAGACTCTTATGCGTCATACAACAAAGCCTTATCCTTAAAAATATTGCCTTCTCGAGATAAAGGTTTCAAGAATTTGTGGTCAAGATTCTGGAGCACCTTTCTGTCAAAGACAGTTGAATTAGCAACTATGACTAATCTGTGCAGTTGATCAATAACATCCACCTCAACTATTGGTTCGTCTCAGGTATTAGGAAGATGCTCCCTCTTACTAGGAGCGGACACAGCAGACAACCCATCATAATTATGTAAAATTGGAGATTACTGGGATACAACACAGAAGCTTTATGGCCCCAAGATAGAATGGCGAAAGCAGTGTTCCACTGTTAAGCGTTATAAGCCAACCTGCCAGCCCAGCTTACCTTATTAAGACAGGATCATCACCTACACCGTCCTGTTTCCAGAGAATCGAAATATGCAGTATTCACAACCTCCAGTTGATCGACTATTCACATAAGAATCCAGCAAAACAAGTCCTATTTAATTGTCAGGGGCCCATCAGGGAACACTGGTCCCACAAAAGAAGGCCTGGGGGGGGGGGCGATCTCCATCATGACAGCAAGAGCAAGCCCAAGACGCCATCCAGAGGATATAAGAAAAGTTACCAAGTCAGGAATTATGGCAAGTCTGGACCGAAACCCAGTTAACTCTTTACTAATCTCCCAGACAGCAGAAGACGGACTCTACACAATGATTCTTGAAACAGATGCCAGCATTCTCTATGAAGGTATTGCAGGGTCCAGTGGGCATCAGTGTGTCTTCTTTTATTGAGAATTGGTAGATCATTGAACGACCAGTGAGTGGATCCTCAAAGGTCATCAAAGAGTGATATCGTCTTCAGTTTGCCATGAGATCTCCTCATGTGACACATCCAGTAGGGCATGGTTGTTATCTCCAGGATCCCAATTTTTCAGCGACAATAGACAAGGTCTTGGCCAAGAAAGCTGTAGTCCAGTTGAACCTTTTGGACACTAGACTTGGGTTCTACTCTCCAGTATTGCTGGTTCCCAAAAATGATTCCACAGACCTCAGAATAGCTATTGATCTGAAGATCCAACCGGGAATATCTGAGACAACCAAGTTTCGGATGAAGTCCATGCAGAATCTCAGACAGACGATTTCCATGACTCAGATTTCCATAGATCTGCAAGATGGGTAGCTACATAAGCCTATTTATGCAGACTCTATGTTTTGCTGTCAATGGGAGAATATTCCAGTTCAGAGTGATACCGTTCCGGACATCAGTAGCTCCACAACTGTTTATGATTATAACAGCTTCTACTGGCAAACAAGGATGAGCACTGACCTGACAATTGCCAGTAGCATATCTACATCTAGAACAAAAACTAATTCTTGATTATCTATTTTCTGTCTCTAAATGCGAAAGTAGAATCCTGTTTAGACGACTCTGTATATCTGCAAGATTTCTTCGGGAATTTGGGGTTTCTGGTACATCTGGACAAATCAGAGCTTCAACCCAAGTGAATACATAGCAGCCATATTGGACTCACATTAAGGTCTCATCACCTCTTCACAGATGCCTCACTGGATAAGGAGCTCATCTAGAAGACAAGATGGTATAAGGTCTCTGGGAGTAAGATTTGCTAGTCCAGAACAACATCCTGGAAATGACAACAGTATCATTAGCCATCCAGATAGTGATCAAATGGGAACAATATTGTATGGATCTGGATATCATGACAATGTCCACTTATGCCTTTCCATGAACAGCTCTCATCCAACAAGTCCTAGCCAAAATTAGAACAATGTGGCACCAGCATGTCCACCATTCCCAGATCAGCTATCTGTACTTGTAGACTAACCAATATGTCTTTCGCATTGGTCAACATTTATACAACCATTATCAAGAGACATTCCCAGGTTTGTTGCAATAACAAAATGCAGGTCTATTTGTCTAATCAGTAAACATCTAGATTTGTGAGTTTTATGGTTGTCTTCCTCACCTAGTTTGGGGTTACTCTGGCCCACAAAGCTAATGTTGAATTCTGGAATCAAGTGTGAAAGGGACGTATTTGTAAGAACTTTGGAATATATCAACAATGATAATAATTCTTAGAATACCACCTCCATCACCTGAAGTACAGGCTCACGTATCCTTCTCTGGGATTCCACAGTACCGTCCTTAAGGTACCCAAGGAAATATTGTGAGGTTCCCATGCTTGTCTTAAGATGCGACTAACGGGATCTGGTGGTCAGGCTCGCTGACTTGGTTGACACATGTCATCGGTTCCCAATTGCGCAGATCGATGATCATGCTGTTGATCACTGGATAGTCTGGTCCAGACTCGATTATTTACAGACCGCCACCATATTGCTGAGTGTGGCGTAAAACTAAACTCACTCACTCACTCACCCCATGCTTACATCAGGAGAGATAACTCGCACAGATAGCGCTTTGGAAGACCACTGGGAAGAAAGACAACACAAAACCAAATGCCATGGTATGTAATGATTCCAAGAGCTTGTCTGAAATGACGCTTATTTTACATGTACTTGCAAATGCCTCTTGTTCAAAAAGATATTTATGGATATGTATGAAGACATGGCACATGTAAAGACATAAGCAAGTCCAATCAATCCCTATTAAAAACATCGTAATCCACACATGATGATTTGTGTTTCAGCCTCCTACTCCTGTCATGATGGAAGCAAGACACACTTCAACATTTCAAGGTCATGCTGAAGTAAGTATTGATAATGTTGCCTTAAAAAACAAACACTGAGGGGCCCGGCGTAACAGGCCAAACTTTCCCCTTGGCTAAACCTTCCCCGGGGAAAGTTTGTCCTAGGCCAAACTTTCCCCACCCTTGAATCAACTTATAAGGCTACTTGCTTCAAACCCTTGTTCTTATATCAAAAGGGGAGATTCTGGCCAAGCAAGACTATTTCTTCCCCAACCTTGTTTTCATGTTTATGTTTGTCTTGCAAAAGTCAGAAACGAAAACAAGACATAGCTATTCATGTGAACACATTGATAAGATATTCATGTTGATGTCAAGTTCCATTAACAATTTACAGGCCATCTTCATCTTCATATATAACATGTACATGGTTTACATTTTGTTTCAATATCCTTATATAAGGTGAGATTAAAAAGAAAAGCAAGTATAAAAGCAAAGATATTTTATCATTACTATTGTTTTATATTATCATTTACTTATTTTTGTATTTCAATAATTTACTTATTCCCACTTACTCCAAATTGGCTTATCTCAAAATCATTACTACTAGTATATTCGAAACTTTAACTGTACCTGGGGTACATATCTGTAGTACCCATGCATGGCAATGGCCTCTTCAGCAGTATTCAAAGCAACCATCATCATGTTGCCTCCACACACACCTCAAAATGAAGTGTAGTTGACAAAAAATGGCTGCATATATCTCCTTTGTTTCATTAAAAGTCGTATTTGTTGTAGCTGCAGGATCACATATCGCACAAAACCACAGCGGTAACAGGTCAAATTGTTCAATACATAAAAAGTACCTAACAACACAGCAAAGTGCTGCCACATTACCTTAGTTATGATTATCATTATTTTGCATTTATAGAGCAAAAACTGCAATTGAAATAACAATGCTATAATAATAATAATAATAATTACTGCATCAAAAACATTTTCAGTCATTTTCAGTGTGATTTAACTAAATCACCAGTAGATGGGGGAAACATGGTACTTAAACTCTCTTACAGATTTCTCCTGCTAGAGTTTGATGGAATGATATAACTTGTTCAGTTTGGATTGGTCTAATCTGGTTTAATCTGGTTTGGACTGACCTATTCTTTTTTTTTGACTAGTCTCATCTGGCCTGATCAGATTTTGACTGGTCTAATCTGTTTCAATCTGGTCTGGTCTAATGTGGATTGGACTTTTTTTACTTTGGTTTGGACTGGTCTAATCTGGTTTAGACTCATTTAATTTGGTTTGGACTGGTCCAATCTGGTCAAATCCAGTTTGGACTTTTTTAGTGTGGTTTGACTGTGTAATTCAAAGAATCACTTTTAATTCGTCTCTCCTAAGTTCATATCGAAAAGTCAATCTTTGCAGTTTAATGAATCACTTTTAAGTCATTTCTCCCAAGTTCATATTGCAAAGTCAATATTTGTAGTTCTGAGCAGATTCGGGTCAATTTATTTTAAGTGTCCTTACTATAGATTGAGTGCAATAGAAAAATAAGGGTATGTATGGTTATGTATAATGTTACCAGTATCACAACATTAAGATATTCAACTTCATCAATAAAGATACACTTTTGACAAGGTTCTATATTTCTATCAACCTACAAAGATGAATAATGTTGCAGTCAACTTACATGACCAATATTTCAGTATACAGTGGTGTGCCAAAAGTTTATGAACAAATCCCACATGGTGAGTATCGTGAAATTTAATGGTTCATTTAAAATACAAATTCTGTATGACACAGGTGACGTACAGTCGTGAAATTCAACAGGATACTAAATTTAATCCTGCTCTTTCAGCACATGACAGTCACGTGACGTCTTGTGTCATCTGCTTGTTTACGCAGGCGATTTCCGGTAGCAATGGAAAAAAATAGAGAATTGTCAGAGTCTGTTAAAGATTTGGTTACTGTGAAGTTCCAACAGCACCAAACATACAGTGAAATTGCCAGGGATCTTGGTTTACCTTGGAACACAGTTCACAGTGTTGTAAAAGAATTTCTGGAACATGGAAGCATAGAAAATCGCCCAAGAACTGGACTCTGTTGATCGCTCACTACTCGGGATACTAGTCAACTTTTAAAGTATGATTTCTCCTTTGTTGGAAATCACCAAGATTTAATCAAAATAGTATGAGAACTGTCTCCGAGCGTACAATTTAAAGAAAATTATTCGAAAAGGATTATCATAGACGTGTTGTTCAAAAGTAAATCCGGATTAGAGATGTGAATGTGAGAAATCGCCTCGCTTGGGCCAGAGGAAAACTTAGATGGAGAATTAATGAAAAATGGAGCAGTCATCTTCAGTGATGAATGTAAAATAGTTATTGGAGAAAACAACTGTGTGTATGTGTGGAGAAGGCCGGGCGAAGAGTACACCCCCTCAGTCCCAGGTGTCATGCACATCTTTCTTTGATGGTCTGGGGCTGCGTAATTTGGCATGGTGTTGGAACACTAACTGAAGGTAACATAAATGCTCAATTGATATTCTTGATTCCGAGTTGTGGCCTGTTATTGTCCGGCATTTCCCGAATTAAAACTATATTATTCAAGAAGACAATGCAACTGTGTACAGAGCCCAAATCGTAGCAGAATATAAACAAAGAAATGACATAAATGGCATTTTGTGGCCAGCACAGTCTCCAGATGCCAATATTATAGAGAACTGTTGGCTTCTGCTGAAAAACCAACTGCGACAAAGTATTGTTGAGCGAGAGATCCGACGCGTGTGGGAAAACATGCCTGTGAACTATATCAGAAACCTGTATTTGTCTATCCCACGTCGTCTAAGGAAAGTAAGTGCTGCCAAGGGATACATCACCAAGTATTAAGGTCAGGTCTTTAATAATTTGGTTGTTACGTGAGTTTGTCGCTGCCTTGCATCTTACCAGAGACGTCAGCCATGTTTGTTCATAAATATATGGTACACCACTGTATAACCCTTCGTACTGTTAAATTAATGAGTTTTGAATGCACTAAACAGTTTTGAAAACGTGTGATACGGACAAATATCATAACTGAATGTAGCAGAAATGTTGCTGATAGATTAATTACATGTAACACAAAGTGCTTATATTCATACCGTTTGTAGACCATCTGCTTTCAGAAAAAAGCCGCTCACATGGAGAGCAGGTGACAAACTGAACTCAAAAAAAACATATCACTGCTCCGTAGTTATCTCCCCTTGTGGCTGCTGAATGCAACCCGCTATAATGATAAACCAAGGATAAACCAAAGTTTAGGCACTTGTATGTACCATAAAAATTCTATGACAAACCTAAGAGACAAATGAAATTCAAAATAAATACAATTTTTCCTTATCCTGACTCATGCTCTTTTGCTTGTCTTCTTCTTCTTGCGAACATAGTGGAACACTTGTATCTCCTTAATTGAAGCTCCCTTCAATGTAAAATCACTAATTAGTACTCACCAAGAGTTGGCTCCCTTTGCCTTTGTGCGGGAAATGGCGGCGCCACCTTCTGGCCTCATGCTTCACTCTCTCCTTCTTCGCCCAGTGAGCAGGATGTGAGAGCGCCTGTGTCTCCTTACACACTATATCCTTTGGTTATTCTTAGTTAGTTACCTCCTATAGGTTACTATAGAGGTATAGCTAGTATCCTTCATTAATATGTATTGATAATTACTCGTATTTCTACTGTTTATTCACGGGATTTCGTGATTGTTCAGCTAGTTGACATTGATGAAAATCTGTACTATTTGTAGATTACGTTTTTCTGCTGCTGACCCGCATGTAATATGCCCTAGCTGTTCTACGCCTTGTGCGTTTGATTCACGTTGCAGTTACTGTATTAATCTATCTAATTCTGCTTTTAATAAATATCATCTTTTCGTCTTGAGACGTGCAGCAGATAGGACACGCAAACAAGGGTTAGACATGGCCGATACATCGGAACCCCTCGCCAGTCAGCTGCTGTTGGTCGACCCCCTCCCGTCTGGTGTTCCGCCAGAGTTTCCCTCGGAGGAGGGGCGTGGGATGCAGTCCACCGCCTCCAAGAAGCGTCCTGCTTCCCCAGACATCCCGTCATCGCAGCCAAAGTCTAAGAGGGCCTCGACGTCTACTCAACGCAGACTCCGTACCCCCAGGGCAGCGTCTACCTCCAAGGGAAAGTCTATGAAGTCGTCAAGAACCTTCTCAGCCGAGATTGTTCCAGCCGCCGAACTGGGCCTCTACGATGATCAGCCGATCATCATCCCTGACCTACGCCCGTTCACAAGAGACGACCGGTGTCAGCTACAGTGACGTCAGCACAGATCGCCATGCAGCCTGATGTGTCTACACCGATGTCGGACGATCTCCCTGAGGGCCCCGCCGCTAACATCGCAGAGAGGGCACCGACTACATCGTCACAGACCGTCCCAGATGACCTGATGCGGCAAATCATGATCATGATGGAGGACCACTACAGACTGGAGAGACAACCAGCCCAGGGCCTGAGCCTTCGCGAAGGCTCCAACGTAGACGACACCCCAGAGGGACCCCCTGTCAACGTAGCGGCCACGACGAAGCCACCTTCGCGAAGGAAGTCACAGACCACCTCGACGAAGGACCCAGATGTACAGCCTTTGCGTAGGCGGGATAGATCATCACCTACCTCGGCTTCATCTTTAGATGCGGACTCGGACCACCAGACTTCACGAAAGCCTTCGCGAAGGTCAAGTCGCCGTTCCCCAGGACCGGACGCAGAGGAAGGGCACCTTTATCAGGCTCCAAATCATCTTCGTCCAGAAGGACATCGAGGGATTCCACAAGAGCTTCGCGAAGCTATGAACATTCACCTCACAGATCTCCGCGAAGGTCAACCAATAGACGCAGATCGTCAGGACGTTCACCAAGACGATCCCCTCGCCATTCTCCATGCCGATCACCTCGCCGTTCACCGGGCCGATCTCCTCGTACATCACCACGTCGATCTCCTCGCAGGTCACCACACAAGTCTTCACAGAAGTCCACAGTCAGGTCTCCCCTAACGTCACCCGGTACAGTGGTAGAAGCACACAGTCCACCATCTGAAGAGCATCAACCTCTCATCAGCGATCCTGTGGTAGAAGATGATGGAGGCATCATTTTCTCAGACGCTGAGATACGGTATTGGATGTTAAACAACCTAGACCTTTCTTCACCTTCCAAGAGTGGTAACTCGGCGCATACTTACCTGATGAAGGAGGACGATGCAGACGCCGTCACCTTACCTCCGATCGACCCGATTGCTGCGGTGCCACAGAATTTGGACACAGCCTTCCATAAAGCCACAAAAGTTCAGACGCCACACCTACCGCACTTTCACGCTAAGAAGTTTTCAACTCATAATATGGACCCCTTCCTCAAGGCACAAGACATCGATGACAATTACAAGATGATCAGCGATGTCAAGAATAAGAACTATAAGATTGACGATCGCAAGCTGGTGCAGATAGAAACCATGACGAGACGCATGTTCTTTGGCCTTAATAGATCTAGAACGATCAATGAGACTCTTATCACCAGGTTTCGTGACACGACTTCTGAAGATGATAGGATGATCTACTCGGCCCTACTGATGCAAAAGAAGGACCAGCAGTTCCTAACGGATCATCTCACATCTGTCTCAGCAGCGCTAACCTTAGCTCGTCGTCAAGGCCTCCTCGTTTCCTGCAGCTGGGGTGAGCAGTTTACAGCTCCACTCTATACAGCCCCGTGGTCCTCCCCATCCATCTTTGACGGAGGAATAGAGAAAGTCTCCAAGGAAGTCACTAAGGATTCTAGAGAAGTCCTTATGATTAAGTCGATGGACACGCTAGCCAGCGTCATCAGGCAGACTTCACAAAGATATTCAGGGAAATCTAAATTCACTGGATTACAGAGAGCACGGGATAGGAAGATGGCCAGCTCCAGGGGAAAAGATTCTTTTCGTCGCCCATATGGCAACTACAGAGGAGGATCAGGAAGAGGCAGGGCACCCAGAGGTTCCCGCAACTATAAACGATGAAAGACAGGTTCGGAACGACTGGAGTCTTCCACCCCCCAGCCGTTCCAGTACAACCGTCACAAGTGGGTGGACGCCTTCAACTACACTGGGAGAACTGGGGAATGTTACAAGACCCTTATGTCTCCAACATTCTTCAACACGGATATCGTATCCCACTACAGGCCACGCCTCCGCTGACAGTCAACCCTCACAAGTTCGACTTCCAGGCACAACAACTACCAAAGTTAAGAGAGGCTGTTACATCACTCTTAACCAAGCAGGCCATAGAAGTACTAGATCAAGTAAACGTCGAACCAGGCTTCTACTCCCCAGTTTTCCTAGTACCCAAGAAAAACTCCAAGGAGAAATACAGACTCATTTACAACATGAGCATATTCAACAGAGATTATCTACGCAAACCGCCAACGTTTCGCATGATACATCTACCTCAGTTACGGCAGTTGATTCGTCCCATGGATTACATGGCCAGTATAGATCTGCAAGACGCATATCTACACATCCCGATACATCCCGAATCCTAGAAATACCTACGATTTACACTAGACGGGCTGCATTACCAATGGAAAGTACTCCCATTTGGAATATCATCGGCCCCCTGGCTATTCACAAGAATAACGAAACCTATCGTCACCTATCTACATCGTCTAGGGCTACGCAGTGCGTTCTACCTCGACGACGGGATACAAGTAGATCAAGATCCACAGCGTCTCAAACTACAGTTAAACTACATCATAAAGCTACTAACACAGCTAGGATGGTTAGTAAACTTACTCAAGTCGGACCTAGTACCATCGCAAGATCTGCAATTTCTAGGCATTCGATTTATCACGACTCTCAACCGTATCGTCGTACCAGAAGACCGATGGCTCAAAATCCAACAGACCATTCCTCTAGCCCTACTCTCTCCGTTACCACTACGACATTGGCAGAGCCTGTTGGGTCTCCTCACGTCAGCCCAAGACATGACAGTCAGAGGCAGACTACAGTTACGTCCGTTACAGGTCTTCATCAATGCTCATCTCGACGACCTACAACCATTCAGTCTACCGAAACACCTCATACCTCATCTACTTTGGTGGACCGGGAGGTCGAATGTCTGCGAAGGTATTTGTTTAACAGAGCCGGAATTCCAAACCCATCTATATGTAGACGCGTCGCTCCAGGGTTGGGGAGCTCATCTCGCCAACCGGACGGCTTCAGGGTTATGGAATCAGCAAGAAAGCAAGCTCCATAAAAACATGTTAGAGATGAAAGCGGTAATCAACGCCATACTGCATTGGAGCACCATTCTACAAAATGCGCATCTGATGATTCATACCGACAACTCGACAGTGGCGTTTTATGTGAACAAACAAGGCTCAACGAGATCACTGAACCTATTGACTTTATGCTTTCAACTGTTCGATCTAATCGACGATCTCAACTTACATGTCAGAGCATGTCACATTCCCGGAGCCAAGAATGTACTAGCAGACGCACTCTCTCGGCCACATCTACCGTCACCGACAGAATGGATGCTCCATACAGAAATTTTTGCACAGATTATCAAGCAAATAGGAGCTCCGCTAGTAGATGTATTCGCCACTCGCTTCAACAATCAGCTACCGACATTCGTATCACCAGTCCCGGACCCACAAGCATGGGCAACGGACGCTCTAAGCATATCCTGGGAAGGCCTCAATGCATAGGCGTTTCCGCCGCCAGCGATAATCCCTCAAGTGTTACAGAAAATCAGAATAACACAGAGCCTCCAACTCACTTTGGTCGCGCCCTACTGGCCAGCCAGAACGTGGTTTCCCATTCTAATTCAAGAAATCGGACAACCAACACTAGAGCTACCAAAGCGCTCGAATCTATTAGTACATCCACACACCAAACAGGTGCACGGAAGCCCAGAAGTATTCCAACTTCACGTATGGACTGTATTAAAATGTGTTTAAACAAGAGAGGGTATTCAACCAGAGCGGCAAAAGCAGTCACGCTTGCCTTACGCTATTCTACACGTAACTTGTACGACGACAAGTGGCACAGTTTCGAAAATTACGCAGCAAATAAGGGATTTACAGCGCAGAGATGCTACACATCCACAAGTGGCAGATTATTTGTGTTACCTACGCTAAAACAAAAATTTAAAAGGCTCGACATTGTCAACATATCTTGCCGCGTTTAGTTCTGTGATAACTATGAGAACGGGTGTCAAGCTAACGAAGACGCCAGAGTTACTGGCCTTACTACGTGCTTTCCGATTGGAAGATCAGAAGCGGAAGTTCCACGTCCCAGCCTGGGATCTGAATATAGTGCTCCAACACCTCACAAGTGAGGCTTATGAACCATTGGAATCGACAACTTTTGAATTTCTCTCACAGAAAACGCTATTCCTGTTATCTCTCTAGCGACGGCAGCCAGGATGTCAGAAATTCACGCACTAGATTATGAGAGGATACAGTTTGATGACAATCAAAACACAGCGCACCTGGGATTAAGATGGGATTTCATCGCCAAAAATCAATTGCCAGGTCAACCAGACAGATTATTCCATATTCCTGCACTCTCCTCGATTCTCGGATCTCAAGATACACTGGACTTATCTCTATGCCCAGTCAGAGCTCTCAAAATCTATTTACGACGTTCCAAAACAAGGCGACGATTTCTCAAACGATTATTCATCCCTTAATCGGCAACAACTCAGACAGAAGTCTCTCGTACCACCATATCTATATGGATAAGAACTGTCATACTTCGAGCCTACAAGGCGGCAGGACTTTACCCTCCAACAGCATCAAATCCCCATGAGATCAGGGCATTGGCTTCCACACTCGCTCTACACGGTAACTGTTCATTAAATACAATCATGGAAGGCTGTTTTTGGAAATCCAACATGGTGTTTGCTAATCACTATCTGAGAGATATCACCACCGAGGACGTCTCAGGTATTCACCATTTCGGTCCCTTGGTCCTCGCAGACAGCAGTTGACAGTCCCTCGTGAGACGCGTTAACACATAGTCTTACGAGATTATTATGTATATTTCATACCAGTATTATCTAGCTTATAACTCTACGGAGTTTTAGGGCTATTTATATGCTTAGCTTAAGTCTACTTAGCTTTAAGCTTATACTGATGATTATGTTCAGTTGGATAGCTTCTCCTTGTCGGAGTCGCTTTTATATCTTTATTGCTATTATCATAGTATATTATTATTGTAATACCCCATCTATGGCAGTGTATAAACTTATGGTTTATAGTAGAGGAATTATCCTAAGTCAGTGCCATTATGAAGTTCCCGTTAGGGGGTTATTACAGTTATATATATATAAATCACTAATTAATTTTATAAATCCAAAGTATTCTGTTCTTTCCCACCTCCGTTTCCGTAGGATTCTACAAGCAAAAGAGCATGAGTCAGGATAAGGAAAAATATGTAATTTTTAGAGTAAAATTGATATTTTATACTTATCCTGACTCATGAGGTAAGCCCTCCCATCCTCCCCACATAACACTTTGGATTTCCCTGTAAATTCAAGTGTTGGGCTCGCTATATCAGGAGAGAGTGAAGCATGAGGCCAGAAGGTGGCGCCGCCTTTCCCACGCAAAGGCAAAGGGAGGCAACTCTTGGTGAGTACTAGTTAGTGATTTTACATTGAAGGGAGCTTCAATTAAGGAGATACAAGTGTTCCACTATGTTCGCAAGAAGAAGAAGACAAGCAAAAAAACATGAGTCAGGATATGTATAAAATATCAATTTTACTCTAAAAATTACATTTTTGGCCTAAACTGACTGGTTTGGACTGTTCTTTTCTTTTCTTTTATTTGGACTGGTGTAATCTTTCATGGTTTTACAAATTGTTCCACATAGACTATAGATATTTTTGCCATGCTCATTTTGGAATTTGACCTTGATGTCATTGGATCAGGATTGCATGTAACTTTCATACACAAGTACTGAAGTTAGATGGACAGGATGAAACTTGACTGCTCGGAAAGTATTTTCCCAGGGCTGTGATTTCACAATGGCAGAGCTAATGGTTTTCAAATTTTCAAACAAGGCAAAGGAGGAATGTTAAATTTGTTGCATAAACTGTCTAAATCTCATAAGTAACAGAAAAAAAGAAAAGAAAACACCTAATAATGAATCAATAACATAATGGTATAAAGTAAATTCGAACAGAGCTTGTGAGAGAAAGAACATGTGTTGCATGCATACAACTGTATTTTAATCACTGATATCACAGAGTGTTAATATATGAACCAGATGTAATGGACAGTGTTTTGTCTATCCTAACAGCTGAGTAGTATACACAATGGTGGAACTGCGACAGGTCCTCACCAAAGGCTTAATTTTTTAAATTAAGCCTTTGGTAAGTCCCTATTGCAGTTCAACCATTGTGTATACTACTACTGAGTTGCATGCAAAATTTGACGAAAATCGGTAGAATAGTTTCTGAAATATTTGACTTTTAAGTGAGCATGGAGTCGGTCAGGAAAAGACAAAATGTCCAACTTTTTGTCGTAATTAAGTCTTAATTAATCTAATGAAGTCATCGAGAGTGTTCCAAATGCTGTTTTGTTATAGCGTAACCATCTGCCGAGATGCATGCAAAATTTCACGAAAAACCGGTCAAATAGTTTAGGAAATAATCACTTTTTAGTGAGCATGGGGTCATTCTGGCGAAAGGCTACCAATCCAACGTATTATCGTACTTGTTATATATTATTGAGGTGAGAGGTGTTTTTAGCTGAATGAAACGCAAGGCTTGGAAGTCATCACCTCGCTACAGTCTCGGGGTTGCTTTGAGCGAGAGCCGTGGATGAGTATAAGTGTGTGTATCTCTCGGCTCGGCTATGATGATGATGCACAGCAGGCTGACTAGCGAGGCTACAGATGTCTGAAAGTGAATGAAACACATCTCTCGGCAGTTTCCCGGGTCATCATCCGGGTATCACCGAGCGAGGGCTGTGGGCGAGTCGCAGTGTGTGGCTCGACTCGGCTTGTACAGCCGGCTGGCTGGCTGGTTGACAACGTATGCACGGCAGGCTGACTACCGAGGCTACAGATGTCTGAAAGTGAATGAAACGCATCTCTCGTCAGTTTCCTCCCTGGGTCGTCGTCCGGGTATCACCGAGCGAGCTGTGGGCGAGTCGCAGTGTTCGGCTCTGCTTGGCTTGTACATCCGACTGACTGGCTGGCTGGCTTTCTCTGCAGTTTCCCCAGGTCGACTCGCTGCCGTCTCGGTAACATTGAGCGAGCGCTGTGGGCGAGTCGCAGTGTGTGTGTGTCTCGGCTCGGCTTGGCTCGGCTCGGCTATGATGCACAGCTGGCTGACTAGCGGGGCAACAGCTGTGTGAAGCTGAATGAAAAACGCAGGTATGGGCATTCCTCCCGGGAGTCGCCTCGGTCTGGCTGGCTACGTTATGTTGATGTCCGCAAAACAGTTTATTGTGAATCTCTTATGATTGTTTGGTTGTTGTAATGAAGGCTTGTCGGGCCTGTTGGTTCCCTTGTTCTATGAATTATTTTTTCTCGTCTTCGCAAATGACGGCGTTATTACGAGACTTGGTCCGAATCTCTTGTTTCATTCTGTGATATTTTGCGATTTCTGATAGCACCAAACGAAACTCTTCTTCAGAGATTTTAGAGTCGGTGAGCGCGGTGGAAATAAGATCGTCTATCGTGTTTAACTTCGCTTTAGCTAGAATTCGAATTTTGTTCTGTTTCAATGATTTACGTTGCAGTCTGTGAGACACGTACTTAAGGGTCAATCCCATCAACCCTACCACTCCGGCTGTTATTTCGATGCCTAGCACCAAGGGTGCGGCCACAATGATGGATAATAACCCGATACCTGCTACGCCTAATCCCAAGCTGACTGAAACAAGAGCGCTGTCAACATCGTCCACGAAATTGACGACCCTGTGATATTTTTTCTGTAATGCTGACTGCGTATCGCGTATCGCGTATTCTAGTTGTTGTTTGATCTTGCATAACTGTTGCAAATGAAACCCGTCTACGGTTCCCATTCTGTATATATTCTCTTTTTTATATAAAATGATAATATTATTTAATTGGTTTTTCAACAATCTTTGATGAATATACTTTAAACTGATGAGGTACAAGTGCTCAGATAAAAAAATGGTCCGGAGTAAAATGTTAGGATCTGAAAAAAACATGACCTCCTCGAGGCTTGTGGTGGGGATTCTTCCTGGTTGTATATAAATACGACAATGTTTGTTTTTATGGCGATTGTGCCAGCGTATTTTTTTAACCCCAGCGGAATGTTCACATCTTCTCCTGGGACATCTCCAAGAAAGACTTCAATAATAGGTGTAGAACCTTGTATCACGCTGATCCATGAGTTTGGGACTTCAGTATATTTTCTTAATTCTAACCATTGATGTTTGTTTTCTGGACGTGTGACTAACATATTACCTGTTTTATCTGGTAATGTTGATACGTACATCCCTTTTTTTGTGCCTGGAATAAAACTATTCAGTACAACACCATTATTTTTTAGTTCGATGACATTACTATCTTCATCCATGACAAGATATGGGTAGGTAAGGATAATATTGATGATCCAGTTCAACTGAGATTCGAAGACGATTTCTTGACGTTTGTACACATTGTCTTGTAAGCACATGGCGTACAAGGTGTTTTCCTCGCCGGGCAGATCGAATCCCCGCGTGTCCTCGAGATCTGCTAGCGTTACGTTGGGATGATGATTATTCATCTTGTATATTTTATACAAAACTATGAAATTGTTTTTAATTGGTTATCGGATAATTCCTCGGACGTGCACTTCAAACCCATAAGATGTATGTTGTCGAGTAGGAAAATTTTGGTTAGCGATATCGTGTCTTCCACGGTCACGGGGACTCCTTGCAGACTGGTGTAGGCATTCTCGTTCACTCGCACGTAAACGGAGCAAACTTGGTATTGTTGTTGTTTGGCCCAGCGGCGTCACGCGGTTCCCCGAGGTAGACTTGTATGTACAGCATGGATTTCACTGGCAGATTTTCCAGGACGTTTACCACGCTGTCGAATTGCGACACCATCTGCAATCCCACGTTTTGCGTTCCCGGGTTTGCTTGACAGCATGTGGGCTACTCTTTGCCTCAACGTGCTGACGATCACGCTGCATCTTTGCGTAAGCCAAGAGAAGCGTTCCGTTGTTCACGGCTTTCGTCAGGTAGTGATCTTTGTTGTCCGTGAAATTGTGTCGAGCATGATGTTGAGATTCTAGTCGATTTGGGATGGCACTAATACCCATTTGTTGTCGTCATTGAAGATGAGAGTGTAGTGCCTGTTTCTTGAGACGGCCGTGGTCTCGATGTCGTCCAGGTGGAACAGCCTGCTGTGGACGGCTGGGGTTATCGTCCATTTGTCTTCGTCGTTGTGGATCAGGTTGTACCGCGTGTTGTTGACTGCTCCTTCGGTGTCGACGAAATCGTCTAGGTCATTGCTGCCACCACCACCAGCGGCAGTAGAGGGCGGCAGTTCGACGTGTTTGTAAATGCTGTTTTTCAGTTGCAAGGCGTACAGTTTGCCGTCGACTGTGGGTTCGTCGATTCTGCGCTTGTCACCGACGTCGGAGATCGTTATGTTGGCGCAGTTTCTAACGCGTGTTCCTGGACCATGAGACTCTGTCATTGTCATATGTGCAGCGTTGTGCTGAGATATCCTATATTTACGGGATAGTGTTTAACATCTAAAACCGATATTTTCAGTTCCGTGATGTTGCCTCAGATTAATTTCTTGTAATGCCGCGACAAAAACGATTCGGTTCTGCCGTCATTGTACTTTTCCGTTTTCACCGGCACGGCTCTCAGCAGTGAGGAAGGTCGTTCGCCTTGAACGTTGTCGGTAGTGCTCAGCTGATCGAGATAAGGAACTGTGAATTTGACTAGATCCGAACCACGGTTTGGGTATTCCTATCGTTCACAACATGTCTCTCGTGGAAGCCAGCAAACAGCTAGTGAAAGATTGGGGTTAAAAGTTGTATCATTACGTCAAGACGAACAAGTGGAACGACGATTACATGGCTTTCGACGACAGCAAGGATTACCGTGTTTGGAGTTTTGAGCAGGGACCCGCGGACGATTGGAAAATGTTCATGCTGGACACTTCGAAAGGGTTTACTCGTGATTTGCGATCAGAGGACTTCTCGGTTGGAGGAAGCGGCTTCCAATCGGGTCCGTCTCTCGTCTTCCAGGTCGCGCAATGTTTTCTCGATGATTGTTTTCATTGCTTCGTTGTCAACCATGATCCTGAGTTTTCTTTTCTTGCGAGCGATGTGCTTGTCGATTTCATTCAGTTTACCCATGTTGTTCATGAGTTCTCCGCGCACGTTTTTCAAGTCTCCGTTTAGACCACAAAGTTCATTAAGAGGAAATTCGAAACCGGGCAAGGGTTTGTTCGAGTACATGACCAATATTTTTTCGATTTCGTCCGACACTTCTTTGGCATGCTGGGACGAATCGGCACCACCACCGAGTTCGGTCCTTACGTTTTGCAGATCTCAGACGACCTTCGGTGGAAGTTGTTTGGGTCATGCGCCGCCGTAATCTGGCAGGTTTAGTCTGTCGCGGATCAGTTGACTACCGCAACGGCAACTGGCTAGCATCGACAGGGCGAGCGGTTTTCTCATGTGTTTGTTCATGAGATCGACCTCCCGATGAGCTTTCAATTGCAGAGTCCGTTCGTTGTTGATTTTGAACTTAGTCACGACCCAATGGTTCGACGTAATTTTTATCGCGTTTTAAAGCATCGTAATATTCGTCCACAGCCTGCTTTAAAAGCTCGCTGCCCACGGTGTCCCCCATGAAAGAGGTGTCCATGTCTGCATCTTCGTCGATCAGCTGGTGTACGTCTAAATCGTCCATGGGAATATAGTCAGCCATTTTTTTTTTATATCAAACTATACATAATTTCAATATAAACAATGTCGCATTACGGACGAAAGCTAGATCCTTTCCGAAAATCGAGAGAGCCGCTCGGTGTCAAAGCCGTGCGTAAGTCGGTGACCATCACCAACAATCCGAGCACAATCGATCAAAACCAAACGCTGCTTGTTCGATTCCCCAACCTTGGCGCGAACGACGTCATTGTCCCCGGCACAACTCGACTGGCTTTTCACATCACGTTGGAGTCCGCGGACGACAAATGCACGATTGTGAACAACCTGTGTCGTGCCATCGTCAAGAAAACCACCATCAAAATCAGCGGGTACTGAGCATCGATGACAGCAACGTGTTTTACTGTTACACAGACCTCTGGAGAACCTCGGAAGAACGCGTTGACATGGTGTATCAAGGAATTAGACGGAATAATGGCGTATCGAACGACCTACGTGTGGGAAAAGTTTACACACCAGACCAGCTTGGCCAAACAACGAAAGGAAAGAACTCGCCGCCGAGGCGTATGGGAATCGGTTTTGCATACCGCTCGACTTCGAGCTGCTCGAGGGGCACATGCCGTTTTACCAGGCCGGCTGGGCTACAGGCTGGAATACGAACTCACATTCAACGACTACGGCAAAGTTATCTTAACGCCGGACGACACCGAGGCCAGCTACGTCGTAGACAACATCTCGCTGGAGTTCGACATGGGCATGAGCACGGAACTGGCCTGGCAGATTTGCTTGTAGTACTCGGGAAAGCTGTCCATCCTGCGACACCAGACAATCCTCAAGGACAAGAGTGACACGTTGTGGAAAATCAACCTAAACGTGCCAGCTCGATCGATGAAAGGCATCTTGATCATTCCCGTGGCGGAATACGAGCCATTTCGAACAGACTGCAAACTCACTCGGAATCCTGAGATCACGAAAGTGGAAGTGACCGTTGAGGGCATTCCCAACCAGCTGTTCAGTCAAGGCATGCGAGCTTACCAGCGGTGGGACAAGATATATAAACTACCGGCTATCAAACGACACTTGTCGGAAGTGACGTCGTCAAAGACCTGGGTTTGTCCTATGTGATGCTCCATAAGTACCTGTTTAAGTAGTACGCGCTGTGGCTTGACATGAGATCCACGGACGATTCAATATAGACAATGGAAGGTTCGTGCAAGCCATTTATTGATTTACCTCCCAATCCCCACTGCGCCATCGTGTGCGGTCAGACGGGGTGCGGCAAGATGGCATTCGTGCTGGACATGCTGGAAGGATACTATCACGACGTGTTCGACCACATCGTCATTCTTTGCCCGACCTTACGGGTGAACAAGACGTTCACGGAGAGACCGTGGGTGATGACGGTCCCGGACGTGCATAAAATCGATCCGGGAACTCGTCTGCAGGACTGGTTGCGCGCTTACCACGACAAACTGGAAGGAGAATCGACGCAAATGTTCGAAATTCTCATTGTGTACAACTTGACTTTCGTCTCGCTGTGTTTTGCGTACATCAGAGTTTATTATATTAGACTTAAAAATCGCTAGTTACATTATAAGATGGAGTGCAACGAACTGCTCAAACAAATGTTGGATGATGACAATAATAATAAAAACGACAAGCGAGAGAAATTGGTGGCGCTGGCGGTCAGCAGCAAATCCAAACAATACTTGGGTGGGGGTGACCACACTCCCGATAAAATTCACAAAATGCCAGCCGAAGAAATTGACAAATTGTAAGCGAGATACGAAGCCAGACTCAGCGCCGAAATGACGAAAACCATAGGGTCTGTCATAATGCAAGTCTACGCTGGCTTAGCGTCGTACTTCCTTCCCATTCCGTCGGAACGTCACCTTTATCTGTGGTAAGATCTCGAGAAAGATCCGTTCATCGACCACGCTTTGAGCGCCGTCACCTGCGTGCTATACCATTGATACGGCATGTTTTTAGCTCCGGAGACTGTGGCAATCATCACGGCAAAGCATTGTCGATTTAAAGGTGAAAAAAATAATAATGATAGTAATATACAACAACATGGATGCGCACCTGCCCACGGAGGAGGAAGCGACGACACCGATACAGTTGATAAGTCACCACCACCAAGAATCCTAAAAAAGTCGCAGCTGGTAGAAAAGGTGGTTTAGCCAAGCACCACAAAAATAATGATAATACTCCATGGATTGTTGCAGCAGCAACGGGATAAAGGGTCCTTCACACTTATTTCGAATTGACAGGAATCAAGGAGAATCAGCCAGAAAATATTTTTTTCCAAAATTCGAACCACATTCGGGAGAGAATGTCAAAGTAAACATTTTTTTCAAGCTTTGTAAGAATGCTGTTGGAATACTTAGATCGCACTTCGAACCCAGCTCGAATGATTCTTATTCATTCCAAATGTATTTGATCACGAATGCAGCGTGATTGAATCGGAATACAGAAGGAATAATTAGAATGCCGTTAGAATATACAAATAATACTTAAAATGAATTTCTACTGCCGTACGAGGCCGGTTCGATTGCTGTGTGAATAGCACTCAAATTTCAGTTGGAATATACCTCGAATGCTGTACGAATTTACATAGAATGCCTTCAGAATCCACTTGGAATGACCCCTGAATATGGATCGAATGTTAAAGAATTAAAACAGAATGCAGCTCGAATATTTCAAATGTCCTTCAAATGCACTTAGAATGTAACACGAATGTCCGAAATGCATCAAGAATGCTGCCGGAATGTTCCACGATGGGTATAAAACCTGTTGAAGATTGCTGTCCTCCAGAAAGCCCTGATTGAAAGAGATGTGGAGGAGACCAGGAGGAGATCCAGGAGATTCCTTACAGAGGAAAGGAGGAGGCTGTATGGACACTACACAAGACTGATGGAGGAGCTCAGAGTTGAGGACACGCAGTCTTTCTTCAACTACCATAGGATGGAGCCTGCCATGCTTGATGAGTTGGTGCAGAAAGTGGGACCAAGAATACAGAAGCAGGATGCATATATGAGTAAGGCGCTACCTCCAGGCTTGAAGCTAGACATCACATTGAGGTTCCTGGCTTCAGGTGATAGGTACCCTAGCATCATGTACAGCTTCCGCGTGGCAAGGAACACAATCAGCCTGATCATCCCTGAAATATGTAAGGTCATTGTGGAGGAATACAAGGATGAGGTTATCATCTGTCCTACCACCCTAGAAGAATGGGCACCGATTGATAGGTATTCAGAAATAGGTGGAATATTCCTCAGGCCATAGGACTTTAGATTGCAAACATGTGGCCATTAGGAAACCTGCAAAGAGCGGCTCATTCTACCACAACTACAAGGGTTTCTTGTGGATGGAAATTACAAGTTCCTGTGGGTGGACGTTGGTGCTTACAGAAGTATTTCTTATGCTCAGATCTTCAACGAGTGCAAGCTCAAGGACTGCATTGAAGACGGGAGCATGGGATTCTCTGATCCGTTCCCCTTACCCCAAGATGACGAGAGTATGCCATGCTTTATTCTGGGAGATGATGCCTTTGGAATAATGGCCTTCTTGATGAAACCGTATGGTCATGGGACTCAACAGAGAGACGAGGGCATCAACAACTACAGGATCAGCAGGGCCGACGGGTAGTGGAAAATGCATTTGGAATCATGTCTCAGAGTTGACAAATCCTCCTCACCACCATGCTGCCAAGGTCTTCCATTGTGAAGGGCATCACTGACGTGTTTATGCGATTCGGCGGTGTTCTGATGATGCCTGGGCTCATTTGAAGAGCATTTGGGTTGTTCTGACTGTAATTGAGGTGTGATCGAGGTGTGTTCGATGTACATTCGAGCTGTATTCCAAGTGCAATCGAAATATTCCGATACGTTTGAAGAATGTGCCACCTAAATTCCAGCAGCAATCGAAATACATTTGATGCGTATTCGAGACATTCTTGCAGGATTTGAAGTGGCTTGCCTTTTCGATTCTCCCTCGAATACGTTCAGAATACTTAGAATGCATTGAGAATACTTAGAATGCAGCTAGAATACACTTCAAATGTTGTTCGATATTTTTCCACCTCGAATGTACCTCGAAAGTTTTGAACATGTTCAAAACATTCGGGCATGTTACAAGAATTGACACAAATAGTTGGAGTGCATTCGGAATGGAGTAAGAAGTTTTAGAATGCAGTTCGGATTTCCAGGAATTTTTCATTCCGGCTCATTCCGCCTCAAGTGTGAAGGGGGTATTAAGTGTGGTCGTCGTTGTCGTTATGCTGCTATATAATAATAACAAGCAACAACCACCGCAACAGCAGACGACGTAATTAGAAATAAATCCGCATGTTATGTTATAAAAAAAATAAATATATATTTTATATATACACACGTGATGTCGTCCGAAGGGACATTTGTCAACGATGCATATCACGCCGCCATGGTCGCCCGACTAACCGTAGGTTACGCTCGCTTAACGAACATGGTTCTCAAACAGCCTACGATTAAATTCAATTTCAACGTGCAGGACATGGGCATGCTCGTCATGGACTTAGGAATGGCGATGGCCACCAAGGACATTCTCGTGAAACAAGGAGTTATACAAGAAAATATTTTAAAGTACATGTAATATTGTAATATTTTAAAAAAAGAAATGGCTACGATCGCTATGACTGACTGAGTTTTGGTTTTACGCCGCTTTTAGCAATATTCCAGCAATATCACGGCGGGGGACACCAGAAATGGGCTTCACACATTGTACCCATGTGGGGATTCGAACCCGGGTCTTCGGCGTGACGAGCCAACGCTTTAACCACTAGGCTACCCCACCGCCCCACGATCGCTATGATGGTCGGTGGTGCATTAGTCAACGCCCTCCTCGCATTTTCCGGCAGCAATTATCTCTTCTCCAAATTACGAACGTCGAACGCGGTCGAAGTGGAAGCAAAACGTAAACGTCACGAGCGGACGTCGTACGAGGTCATCTCATCAACTTGACGAAAAGAGACCTCAACGACTGCTCAGAATAAAAGTGTGACAGAGTTAGCGAACAACCTATTAGAGATTTGACTTCGCACCTGACTATAACGAAAAACCTATTAGAGATTTGACTTCACATCTGAATATAAACAAAAAAAGAACTATTAGAGATTTGACTTCGCATCTGAACATAACGAAAAAACCAAAAAACTATTAGAGATTTGACTTCACATCTGAACATAGCGGAAAAAAACAAACCTATTAGAGATTTGACTTTGCATCTGAATATAATTATTTTTCATTTTTAAAAAAGTTTTCACACATTGATATAGCAACGAACAAAAAAATCCTATTAGAGATTTGACTTCACATGTGAAAAAAACCCTATTAGAGATTTGAATTCGCATCTGGATATAGCAACAATGCCAACTGTTCGAGAACTGAAAAGGATTGCCAAAGAACGCGGAGTGATCGGTTACTCCCGTTTGAAAAAAACTCTGCTGCTGAAATTGCTCGGCATGAAAGACGAACTCACGGTGAAACAACTCAAGCTCCGAGCAAAAGAACATGGGCTCAGAGGTAATTCGCACATGAGGAAAGCTGAGCTCCTCATACTCCTGGAGGAACACAAACCATTGGAACTGGAATTCCTGCAGACGAAGCACGCCTTAGGTAAGTATCTGAGAGGCTGGAGGCTGGACGTCGACAAAAACATGGATGTCGACGACATCAAACCCCTGATCGCCGACAAAGTCGACGAGGAACTGAACGATCAGGGAAGCCTCAAATGTTCAATCACGGTGAAAATGTCGCTGGAAAAACAACAGACAGACGGCACCACCGATCACGTCCAGCCTTACTTCAGAGGCAAGCAAGAAGTCACGACTCAACCCGAATCCATCGACACCTCGTTTGCAAAAATACGAGAATTTGCTGGAACGCTACACACACATGGGTTCGGGCTGGGTCGTGGACACGATCGACACAGTCTACCTGAACATAGCCAACGACATGCCGTTAAAAGGCGGATCGTACCTGGACCTACAACCGTACTACAAAAACAAAAAAGCCATCATCAACCCTAAAACCACCAACAGCGATATTAATAATTAATGCGCGGTAGTGGCTATCATAGTCACCAGGTTCAAAGCGACAAGCCATCAGTGCAGGCGTTCCAGCTATCCGTCAAGCGGGGAATCCGAGTTCGACTTCACGGGCGTGGAATGCTTAACACCCCCCTCCTACTGGATGCGATTCGAAAAACTCAACAATTTTACAGTCAACGTGTTTGGCCACTAAGGCAGAAATAAAAGAAATAAGGCAGACCAAAGTTAAATTTGAATTGTTAACGGATTACGACATACACCTGTTCGCGGAGAAAGGCTTGCGAGGCGGGATTTTGATTGCATCCAAACGATACGCGAAAGCCAACAACCAATACGTGAAAGGCTACGACTCGACCAAACCGACCGAACACATCCTCTATCTCGACGCCAACAACCTGTAAGGCTGGGCAATGAGTCGGTATCTGCCAACCAGTAGGTTTGTGTGGGTGAACGCAAAATATTTCACCTCGAGGTCCATCTTAGCTCTCCCCAAAGACTTCGAGTTAGGATACATATTCGAAGTGGACTTGGAATATCCAGCGGAATTACACGAATTGCACAACAGCTATCCGCTGGCTCCCCAACGCTTGACGGTGAACCTGGACTGGATGTCTGAATATCAACGAAACTTGCTGGGAGACAACAAACAGGCTAACGTGGAAAAGCTCGTACCAAACTTGATGAACAAGTCAAAACACGTCGTTCACAATCGCAACCTGCAGCTGTACTTGTCGTTGGGGATGAAATTGAAAAAAAATCCATCACGTGCTCGGATTCCGTGTATGGAATCATACATCCGGCTGGACACTGAGCTGGGAAAAAAAGCCACCAGCTACAAGCTCATGAACAACTTGGTGTTTGTCAAAACCATGGAAAATTTGAGAAAACGCGTGAACGTGAAGCTAGTCAGATCCAGCGAGGAAGAAAAACTCAGGAAGCTCATAGCCAGCCCGGCGTTCAACCGAAGCAAAATATTCAACGACGACTTGGCAGCGCTGCACATGAAAAAAACCCACATCAGATTCAACCGACCCGTTTACGTGGGGATGTGCATCCTTGACTTATCCAAACATTTGATGTACAATATCTACTACAACAGTATGGCGACAATCGATGCGAAGTGCTGTACACGGACTGATGATGGAAATTCACACCGAGGATGTGTACGAGGACATGAAGACAAACATGCCTCTGTACGACACCAGCGACTACCCAAAAGATCACCCTTATGCACAGCCAAGTCAACAACAAAGTATTCGGCAAGATGAAAGACGAATGTGCGGGCACGCCAATCGCCGAGTACGTTGGCTTGAGACCCAAGATGTATTCCATCAAGAAAGCCGCCGTCGCCGCCGAAATCCGAAAGGCGAAAGCCGTGAAAAAACATGTGGTGAAAAATACATCAAGCACGTCATATTCAAGGAAGCCCTGTTAAAGAATAAAACGTTCAAACACTAGATGAATATGCTAAGAAGCAACGGACACAAGATATACGGACTGAGAATAAACAAGACGTCGCTGTCTCCCATAGACACGAAACGATGAATCGCCATCGACGGAGTCACCACTTACGCGTACGGACACACGCACATATTAAATAAGTAACACGCAGGCAATACATACATGATGGAGAAATTTATTACAGCCCGCGCCTCGGAACATCCTGAGAAGAAAATTTGACCTTTCAAAGCCAAATCATGTGCACCAAGCCGACCTCCTGTTTCTCCCTCACGACAGGGTAAGACGCAAAACCTACAAGTACGCCCTGACAGTCGTCGACGTCGCCAGTTGCTACAAGGAAGCCAAAACGTTGACGACCAAAGATTCAAACGAAGTCGCCAAAGCCTTAGAAATGGCATCTACAAACGCAGTCGCTTGACATGGCCTGCCGTATTGCAAATCGATCCTGGACGCGAGTTCATGGGAGCCGTGTCTCAGCTGCTGGTCAAACACAAAGTCCAAGTGAGACGAGGTATAGCGGGAGCTCACCGTAGCCAAGCCATCGTGGAGAGATTCAATCGCACCTTAGCCTGTTCTCACACCAATACTCGCAGGATTTAATGGATCCCGGAAACAGAAACACGGAATGGGTCGTACGCTTACCGCGAGTGGTGGATGCCGTCAACAACGAAGTCACCAGACTCGTGGGCAATAGACCCATCGAAGCCATCAAAATGAAATCTGTTAACAACACCAAATCGGCAGCAGCACGTCGTGATAAAATGGAGAAAACATTACCAGACCAGGTCAGTGTTAGATTCTTGTACGAGCCTGGCGTAAACGAGGGAGACAGCAGAAAACGTTACACCGATCCGATATGGTCCATGAAAACGTACAACGTCAACCTGGTCGACATCAAAGACGGCGAACCGAACTTGTACTTCTTGATAGACGGGGCCTCAGCAAAACTGCAGTCAAGTGGCTGCTTTTCTTTTTTGAAAATATTTGAAAATACCTTTTACTGCTTAGTCATGACAGCAGTGATAGAGCAGTTTTCATAATAATGATCCTTTGGCTCTCAAATTTAATATCATCATGTGTTCCCTCATATTCCCTTAACTCATTAAGCCCGAGAGCCACCTCACTACTCAACACCTGGAACCCCTTGCTGATTGCCCACTCGCTGTACCGAGACTAATTAGTGCTAATCACACCTGATTTCCCTGGCAGGTTTCGGGGATGACAGGAAACTGTCTAGTCGTACAAACAAGTCCTGATTGTTTAATTGTGTCGTAAAAATATATGTTGAAAGAAAGCAGGTGTGAATACATATCGTGTATTGCAAAGTTTTATGTAATTTGATTGCAAGTTTCTCTTGTAGACCCTTGGCGGCTTGTACATTTATATTTTATCACAATATGCATGTATTCTTTGTATGTAAGAGATGAGACGCACATAAACAAATTCTTTCTCTCATATCAGTGTGTGAGGTTTACATTTACAAAACATCTGTGACAATGACATACTGTAAAGAAGAATTTACTTACATACTTTATAAGCTTCGATGAAAATAGCATTTTTGCTGATACATTTCTAGTGTATACGAATTACTTTAATGAAAGTACTATTACGCTAGTCTGTGACTAACATAGAGCACATTCATAGCTTGGCACTTTGTTTCATCTAGATTTAATGCAGAAAACATACGTGACCATACAAACATACATATAAAAAATGTATACTACATATTCCTTGCATAGACATAAAACAAAGAGTCATTGATAGGGCTGCCATCAAATTTCGAATAGAACGCTCGTATCTCAACTGTTCAATATAGTGGCTGGTCATATGTTATCTGTGACCAATCGTATCATGAGATACCTGTCACAGAGGAAAGGACAGGTGATGGGGCGTAGGCGAAATTTCTGAAGAGCACGTTTGGTCACTCAACAGCTTGGATAGAGATTGATTGTTGGCTATATCGTTGACCAGTCGATATGCTGGGTTTCGGCTTTATCAACTCAAGCTATCATGTAACAGTTTGTGTATTGTAAACATACACACTGGTAACAATGTATGAAATATACACATAAGACAAATAGGAGTAGATAGACACTTGAGCGAGTTTATTTGACCTCATGTTAGTGTTTTTCAATACGTAAACAAAGCGATTGAAAACCAACCATTGAGTAGAGATAGTATTTATTTTCATATATACTCATGTCAATAATGGTTGTCACCCCCCCCCACACACACACACACACACACACCTCACACCCCACCCCCTCTCCAATTTAAAAAATCGAAGGGGGTGACAACCATTTTTGGCATGAGTATACATTTTACACACATAACTAGTAAATAAAACATAATGGTTTGCTGTACATGTAAATATAATCTTCACCTTGTTACGAATGAATATCCAAACTAAAGTACACGTATTACAGAATTCACGAAATGACAGTATACTGAATTATTATAGTGTATAAACTTGCAGTTCAACACACACACACACACACACACACACACACACACACACACACACACACACACACACACACACACACACACACACACACACACACACACACACCAATATTTATGAAGGTGGGCCTGCCTATATTTATACTGAATGCAAACGAGGTTCATAAGATTACAGATGTGCATGCATGCATAAACATTACAGAGAGGGGCGTGACTACATAAAGCAAGTTGTCCAATGATATAACAGCGCATCTGTTTGTTTTACACTTGTCACGGGACAAACCTTTCAACAAGGACGTAACTATGTATATGCATTCTACCGGAGGCTGTTATTTCAAGGTCGAAAGAGGTGTTCAATTATCTCATTACTGTGATCTGATTGAATGATTATACGTATGTGTATCGATACCATAACTGATATACTATCCAGCTTTGATTGACGATGGATCAATAGAGACTGAGTTCATTGATACACGTGATAATTACACCGGATTTGATAATTACAGAGATCAAATGCAAATGTTTTACACAATGCTCATGTAAATTGCATAGAAAACTGACAATTCAAATCAACATGAAACTGTCAACAGCTTGAACAAAAATGCTTGAAATACCTTTGTATGGTTTACATGTAATAACTTATGATATTACTTCTGTTTAGGTGTGAGAATTTTTTGAATTACCAACTTACTGTGTTTTGTTAAAAACGTAGTAAAAGATTTCATTGTTGTAATAACACTGACATGTATATATATTCGATGCAAAGGCGTGTCCTTGAAATTTCATATATTGTTTCACATTTATTAGGAAGTTGAAGAAAATATAATCTTCAGTAACCTCTAAACCATTACATCTAATTCAATCAATGTGCATACGAAGTATTTTAGTATCCATTCCCAATGAAGAGTACCAGACACTTACCTCTGTAAAACATCATAATCCCCTTTCTCGACGACATGTGTTCATTTGCCAAACGTTGTACAAGCCTATGATAATGATTAGCAATTGCTATCAAAACACTTTAAATACTTCTTCTGATTGACACTAAAAGTTGCATCTCTCGTAAGAAAAGCTAATATTTGCTCAGTACTACTAAATTGGTTGAAATAATAGGTACAGTGCGATTTGTAAAAGTACGACAGACATTTGCGTCTCTCGCTGAATAAGAGGTGCTTTCTGTTGACGAATATATGTGGCTCTCGCTGTGAGAAACTGCTAATTACCTACCCCATAAACACGTCACTCGCTGTGAGGAGCTGATTATTTTGCCCCATATATGCGTCTCTCGGCCTTAATGAGTTCAGTGAGGCCCTGTTTCTCTTGTTTCAGGGTACACCAAAACCTGAGACGTTCAATTCAGACAGGAGGTATGTATAATCAAACGTCTTATTGCATAAAGAAAATGTTTCAGTCTCACATAAGGTTCTAATCATAATTTACAACCAGACCCTGGTTGAAAATAGGTAGTGAAGCTGTTGATTCATCAAGTGTTGAGTGGAACTGGTACATTTTATGTTAAAAGGTGAAGAAATTGGCAGAATTCTCAAGTTAATCTTTTCTCAGAAATACAAAGATATGTTGATTTTGATCAGGTATTCTTTGAGCTGTACAGAATACTTTTTGTGTTGAGTCTTCAGGACCCTTAAAGGCTCTAAATACATTTCTTCCTTCCCATTCAGCACTAAGAATTGCTTGGACTGTTTGAAGTTAATGTCCCCTGAGGATTCCCCATTTCCCAATTTGAGGAATGTCAACCCATATCAACGACAGCTTTTGAAAAGTATGCCCTAGTCATAAACAAAGGCCAACAATGGAGAATGACGAACAAGCTGTGATCTACTGATGTACTACTATTAGATGAGACACAACCTGACAAATGATCCCAATTTGCATATATGGGAATGCCCTCCAGAACATTCCATTTGAAAAATGAGGGAAACACGTTGGCGTCTAAAACTTGAAAAGTTCAATTTCCTCATGCGTGTCTTGTTTTGATTGTTATTATATATCATACTAAGTATGTGTACAGCTAAGATCCTTAGAAACTGAACCAAGACAAATAGAACTTTATTTACAAGACACACCACACAAGTGCTAGAGAAAAGAATATTTTATGTTTACAAACGGATGTATAAGCAGCATATATGATGGTGCATCCTCTCCACAAAGGGGTCAAATACAGCATAGATCCATTCTGGAATTTACTGATTTAGGCGTACTTCGGTCCGTAGTCGTCACTTTCTGAATCGGTCTCAGTGTCTGAATCATTTGCCAGTCCTGCTTCGATACGATTTGTCAATTTCTTTTTCTACTGCAATTTCCCGTTGCCAGTAGCCATCTTCAATGGTTTTAACATGTTTACAACATTCGGACCATTCCTTGAAACCGATTGCAGACATTCTCTCCTTTTTATGGCAACTCTTAGCACAGTTTTTGTGAACTGCAAGTTTTGTTTAACAACAAATTTTTTTACATTGGCCCAAATCAACTCAATTGGGTTCAATTCTGCGTGGTAAGGAGGAAGACATAGTACATCATCGCCATGTTGTTTCAACATAGTGTCTACTCTATAGACAGGGCCCAATTTGTTGGATTTTGCCAGACACATCAGTTTGGCTTTGAGCATTTTATCGTCAAATGCAATATTGTGCCTTTGTAACCAAGCTTTGATATCATCTTTTATGTTAGCCGTTGTTGTACATTTGTCCACTTGCTAGCTGTGGTATGGCGCATTAGCCATAACAATGACGGAGTGGGGTGGAATGTGTGGGATCAATTTTTCCTGCAGGCATTTGGAAAAATTATCAAAATTCAGAACTCTGCTTTGGAACCTCATGGACAATGAATGTTTGCAACCCCTATGCCCAGTAAGAGCTCTTAAGTGGTATCATGACAAGACATATAGGCTTTTCTCAGAGGACATCGTAGGCTAGAGTTATCATGCCAAGATCAGTCTGACGTAGATGTAACTAAAAGTACAGTGGCAGCATGGATCAAGAAAACTTAGGTTTCTCCTGATTCATCTTCAAGGGCATCCACTATCAGTGGTGTGTCCTTCTATTTGGAATTTCCATGTCCCCATGGTTATTCACATGGTCACAAAGCGAATTTCTCGGTTTCTCCACCACAAAGTGATTGTATTCGGGGCCTACATTGATACTGCCCTCAGGTGCAGAGAGATCAGCGGATCCTGCTTCTCCACATGCAGTTCGCCATCAGGCTACTTTGGCAATTAGGATGGCTTGTCAATCTAAAAAAATTGGAACTGGTTCCAACTCACCGTCTCCAGTTCATCGGGGCAGTGTTCGACACCAATCTCGGCAAGCTGTTTGTTCCTAGGGAATGGTTTCTCAAGATTCAATGTCAGGTTCCCCTAGAGCTGACGCAACCCAGAACTCTCCATTAGTAGCATGAGCTTCTTGGTCTGCTGCCGTCAGCCAAAGTGCTCACTCTTAGAGGACAGCTTCAACTTCAGACGTTACAACAGTTTCTTTGTCTGCACATCAGAGTCTGCGATCCATAGTTTTTGCCCAGTCCATCTTCTCTGCCTAGCCTTTCTATGGGGAGAGAAATTTTAGGGGGCTCACCAAGCCTATGTCGGATTCAGCTAATCATGTGTTAGAGGGACATAATACTATCTCTAACACTTGAGGTAAAGGCCCACCCATCTTCCCCTTGGAATCCCACATTATATTATGAAGTTACCACACGGTTATTAAGGGAGACTTCTTCAGATAGTGTTTGGGAAGACCACTAGAAAGTAAGACAACACTCATGGATAAAACCCCCAACATTTTCAAGTCTTAGAAGTAGTATTCTAAGAGTTATTGTCATTGTTGACAAAACTTCAAAATAGGAATTTATGGCCCTGATGTAATACATGAAGTCTTCTTACCATTATAACTATTACCAAGCTGACTATTGTTTCGTTTTTAGTTTCAATAAATCTTACCAAATATGGTCCATGATGTCAGCTGATATTGCATGAGGTATGCCTAAGGTTGCTTTTTTTACCTTCCTATATACTTTCAGAGATGGTCAGAATGGAGGAGGAAAAGGAGTGCCTCAGCCACGAACATACTCGCTTTTTAGTAGTTCTCCGTGGGAAGTACCATCTTTGGCTGGTGGAGAACCTCGTAGTGAGTACACTATATTTGCAAACATTAAGTGTTGTAATTCATGAAATACACTTTTGACTTTTTCCCTTAAATGCTTCATTTTACATTTTCCTGCAGGATAATGTTTTTCGGAATACATGTTCATAATTGTTCAGTATTGACATTTTGTCACTATAATGTCACGTGTACTTGTTGAAGACACCTTTCCTTGTACAAGGCATTGTATGTAATTTTACTGTTGTTAGACCCCTCGGGTTTGTGATGGACAATGACTGGCTGTTGTGTGCTGAAGTGTGAAAATACAACAAATTGTAGTTTTTATTTACATTCACTCTTTCATATTCCTCGGGTAGAAGATCAGTACTCACTCACAACTGATACATCAAACACATGAATGCATTTACTCATTTTTAAACTTATCCTATATCACGACTTGCACCTCTCTCTCTTCATTCGACCATGAGTGGAAACGAATTAAACTTTGCTCCAGGCCTACCTTGTCCCTGTCCCCGTGCTGTGCATGCCTTCCTGCCTTAGCCATGCTCACTAGTCCGTGACAGCACGTGATCACCTTACATACTCATTCTCTTTCTTGTCGCTCAACAGAGTGGACGTGAGACTTTTTTCATCTGAGAATTGCTCAACATGGATAAGCCTGTTCAGGCCAGAAAACAAAAGTTTTACGCTCAGTGTAGTAAAGTATTTTCAGCTTGGGACCTACACATATCGTGTGTTGATTGTGTGGGTTGTTGTGATTGGGACAAACGTTGTCCTAAGTGTTCAGGACTGTCTAAGGAGGATTTTAAAGCTTACAAACGTGCTTGTGCCAGACGTTTGGCAGATAGGGCCAGGAATGCTTCTGCGGGATCTGGTCCATCTCCCGCTAAAAACAATGTTTAGATCGCCCCACCCTACTTGCTCGCCGTTCTAAATCTCCGGTCTCTCCTAACGAAGATTTTATGGATGCTTCGTCTGATTCCTATTTGTCTGAGAATGTTAAAAGGCGTTTTGGGACGCTTCCCTCACCTAGCTCAAGTGCTCATGGGCATGCAAAGGTGGTAATGACTGATATTTCCTCTACACAAGACCTGCGATCTACTTTATCTCGTAGATCTGTTTCTTTGTACCGTTCAAAGTCCTCGAAAACTACTAAATCCAAGCATTCATCATCGAAGCGTGGAATGGCGCGGTTGGAACATAACCGTTCTCCTCCTCGTACGGTTTCATCCCACCGAAACAATTCACCCACACGAGTTGAGTCACCATCTGGTTTGGAGGTGCGAATTCATTCTTCTACTGCTGGGAAGTGTGGTTCTAGATCTCGTTCACGCTCGAGCTCTCGTCGTCCTTTCAATGTACCAGTCCGAACCAATTCACCACCTCGATTTATTTCACCAATCAGAATTGGGTCTAATGCCAGTGTTGGTTCACTAGAACGGAACCATTCACCTAGCCGTGTCATTGCCAAGGGTCGAACGAGTTCACTCAGCCGAGCCGGCTCACCAGACCGAACTGATTCACGTAATCGAATGGATTCACCAGGACGAACCGGATCACAGTCCCGACTCAATTCACCTCAACATATGTTTCAGTTCGACTCACCATCTCATAGTCGAATCAATTCACCACTGCATTCACCTAGCCGTACGGTGTCTTTTCGTCAGAGTGATTCTCGTAGTCGATCTCATTCACCTCAGGTGAATCAGGCTATCCTGTCTAGTCAGTCTAGAGCTAGTGAGCACTTGCGGTCAGCGCCTTTACCTGATAGTTCCCCTCATCAACATTGTTCTGTGCGGGTGGTTTCACCTGCTAGGTTGCATTATGGTTCAGTGGATCGGTGTTCACCTTCACGCCATGCCACTTCTACTTTGCCTCGGTCACAGGTTATTGCTGAGTCTTGGAATAGTGCGCTTGATTCCTCTCCAGCGCCGGATTTAGACACCATGCTTCGTGCTGTTGACCCTAAGTAGCGTAATTTTGCGCACACTGTAAACAATATTTACTTCCTCGGATCCCCACTCGTCATGTGTGGGTTGTATTGACCTGTGTTCCTGGAGCAAATGTTGTCGGGAATGTGCTCCCTTATCAAGGACGTTTTTAGAGCATGTAGACATGCTTGCTCTCGTTGGCTGGCAGACAGAGCTCGTTACACTTCAACAGTTGATCACCCGACAAACCCCGCTTTTAACGACCAGTATTAACTGCATGTCGTCCGGAGATTCCCATGTTGGACAGTGATGATTTTAATTTTTATTGGTGCATCATCAGATGTCTACTCGTCTTTCCGCCTCATCAAACCGCTCTGTGTTGCCAACTGACTCACACAGCCGATCTACATCGTCAAATCACCGAACCGATTCACCACACCGAATCAGTTCGCCATACTGAATAGATTCACCAGACTGAACCGTTTCTTATCGCCGAAACGGTTCACATCATCGATTCAATACACAGCACCATAACGGCTCTCTTCACCGAAACGATTCACCTCGTTGAACCAATTCACCTCGACAGGAACATTTCACCTCTCCTCACAGGTTCATCTGATCGTTTTAGATCTCTCCATCAGCTGAGATCATTTAAACGTTTCGGATTACCGAACCGATCAAGATCACAGTCATGATCCAGATGACAATGCCGATCCAGATCACGGACTGATTCAGATCACATCAACATTCTGGCTCACCACCCTGAACCGATTTACCAGCCCGACTCGTACCGTTTCACCAGGCCGAACTGCTTCCTATCGCCGAACCAGTTCACCTGGCCGTTCAAGATCACTGAATTGTCAGCATTCATCGAACTGTCAGCATAGGTCAACCACCTACAGCTACCTAGAGCAGATGTTCTATTGATTTCATTCAGCATGAAGGATCGGGACTTGTCAACACTGGTTTTCCACATCCTCAACAAGGTTCGTGAACTTGCATCTAGATAGGGCCAAATTTGTCGAACTCTGCTAGTTTTCAACACGATCCTAGTTTTCAGGGCATCTGTGAGGCGCTGAATTCCTCTTTACGAAGTGGCAAGCTTTATCCGGTTTACCCTACGGCTTGCGAGGCGCTTCATGTTTTTAGTCACATAACTTATCCCACCTTGTACCCCTTTTCGGATGGTTGAACAGAGGTAGTAGCTATGTGCTTCACCATGCCAAATCGATTCACATTTGATGTCAGTAGCGCAGTCATCTAGACATATCACACTCGGCACTTGACGGTCTGATGATCCCAGTTCTCAGGAGTCCTCCGTGACCGGGGCTCATCTCATTCCAGATTTAATCTACCATCCGATCTTCCTCTTTGATGAATGATTCGGTTCAACGAATCTACACTTCGCTGTAGATGTCAGTTCTACAACCACCCGATAGGGCATTACTAGATAAGCTTGCTAGCCAGGAATACTTTATGATGCTTCACTGAGTCTTATTACTGCAGATTACTGGTAACAGCGTGTTTTATCGCTGGGTGAATTTTTGCAGATGGTTCGTCATCTTCAGCTCCCTGTGTTTTACATGATAAGCAAGTTTCTGGACAGATAACAGATGGGTCAAGTTTTTGCGCATGGTACCAGCAGTGATGTTTTGTCAAATAGCCAGCATAGCTCAGCCCGGAATTTATGGGTTGCAACTCGCCTGGTTAACCGAAGACCTTGCTGTCCATTTTTTTTGTCACTCGTGTGCAACGTTTGCAAATGGCGGACTACTGTTTGTTTACCGGAATTTTGATGATTAGAGTGACTATGAAGTGCCCTGGCAGACTTGTCTTGGTCCCACAAATCCGATATCAAGTCCAGCCTTTAAATGCTTTTAACAATGATAGGTGCCATTCCCGGTAAGAGTGATTGTGTCGGGATTTCAACAGCCAGTCTAGAGAGACTGCTTGTCGAGGTTGACGGACAGAAACACCCGTGAACGGTTTGACTTTTGCTGGGCTTACTCGGTTTTCTACACTAGCTCAAGCACTGAGTTCAGAGGTCACTGCAGTTATGCGTGGACTGTCACCAGGGAGCGATCTACTACCTGTCTCACTCCACTTGGCGAACCATCATTTTGTTCAGCCAACTGAAACGTTCCTGAGGTCGCCGATCGTACGAATTTCTTCAATTCGTTTACAATGTGAACGTTCCTGTAGATTGACTGACAATCTCCATGCGCCGTACATACTACATTCAGCACTCCATTAGAACTGACAAAGTAGCTCGACTTATTGAACGTTCTTATCTCAGGAGATATCTCTTTGTCAGAGGCAAGAGTTGTTAGACCTCTCTTTTCCCTCGACCAGCGAGACGCCTACCTTCACATCCCGATACATCCAGACTATCGGAAGCATCTTCGATTTACTTTCAAGGGGCGTCATTGATACCAGTGGAGGCTCCTGCTGTTTGGCATATGTACGGCCCCGTGGCTTTTTACTCAGATAACCAATCCGATAACAAGCTACCTGCATTATCTAGGCGTGACATTCGAGAAATATATCGACGACTGTGTTCAAGCCCAGCAGGATCCAGTCGTCCTTCCTCTCCACAGGCAGTTCATCATCAAGTTGCTCGCGCAATTAGGATGGCTGCTGAATTTGGATAAATCGGAGGTAAAACCGACCCAGTGATTTTTTTTTATTGGGACAATATTCTACACGACAGGTCATGATGTTTGTGCTCCAGGAGAGGTGGGACAAGATTCAGTCCAACGCACCACTAGTGCTGGTCCAATCCACAACTTTTCGCCAGTGGCAGAAGTTACTAGGGTGGTGGACGTCGGCACAAGCGCTGACTTACAGGGGCCAGCTGCAGCTTCGCCCTCTCCAGATGTTTCTGTGCCCATACATCCGGGACGACAACCCCAGGGAGTTGATTCGTCTTCCCGCACAACTACATTCAGTGTTTCGTTGGTGGCTCAACAAGTGGAATGTTTGTGTTGGAGTCTCTATGGTGCCCTTCATACCGACTCAACACCTGTTCGTCGACACATCTTTCAAGCTGGGGCGTTCACTTTCTCCATCAAGTGGCCTAGCAGTGGTCATCAGGAGAAAGGGCTGAATATGATTGCGCCTTGACAGGCAGCATGTGTTTTTGGGCTCTCTCACATTTTTCAAAATAAGTCAGTTTCTAATTGGACTACTATCAGTATTGAAACAGTATTATCAGAATCATCATGTGAAAGTTTCAGGTGTGGATTATATCTAAAATGCTGACTTTTGAACGTTTAAACTTCATATATTTTGTGATTTCACATTTGTGCTTGTGAATGGTGAGCTTGTACTCACTCCCAGGACACTGAAAAACCCAGAGCAATCAGCGATGACAATCACCTATACAAAAGACCAGCTTCTCAGCCTAGTCAGGCCTGGTGTCCCTGACAAGATTCCTTTACAATTATTGCGTAATCTTCGTTGAGCTGGTATATGCAGTACAAAGTCTACCAAGCGGGGCAAGCGAAGTGGGAAAAGGAAACAAAGAAAAACAAGACTTAATACTGAACATTTTTCAGCTGATGATAACAAAGAAAACAGCAAACCAAGTGCCACCACTAACAAGAAAAATATCAAACCTGTTCACCAGAAACCAAAGTACTTGAAAGCTGCGCTGTGGAATGCCCAGTCTGTCAGGAACAAGGCATTGGAAATCTCAGATACTGTGCTTGATGACGACTTGGACCTCTTGTTTTTGACAGAAACCTTGTTAAAGCCAGCTGGTGATGAAACTGTCGTAGTTGATCTACTTCCAAAGGGCTACGAACTCAAACAGGTACCACGGCTATTAGCCATGGGAGGAGGTGTTGCAGTTATAGCTAAACAGAGTCTGAATATTGAACTCTGTACTCCTTCCACTGTTTCAAGTTCATTTGAACAGATAGAGATGGTTATTACAGCTGAAAGCAGATCTATGAGGGTGGTGTGTATTTACAGACTCCCACCATCGAAGACAAATAGGCTTACCATGTCTCAGTTCCATAATGACTTTTCACTTCTACTAGAGACATTGAACACTAAAAAAGGTTCGGTCATTGTATTGGGTGATTTCAATAGTCATTTTGATGAGCCGAATATGCCAGATGTCAAGAAATGTATTTCAACTCTTAAGGCAAATCGCTTTTAACAGCATGTGTCACAAGGGACTCATAAAAGTGGTCACAATATTGATTGGATTATCACACGGGACTCTGACACAATATTGAAAATATTGTAGGTGAAATTCGCCTCATGTCCGACCATTTCTGGATTGAATTTAATGTTTGTTTAATGCATTAAGGAAATCTGTATTGTACCGTAATGTCAAGGCTATTAACATGGATGCCTTCAAGAAGGATCTCTGTGGCAGTGAGCTTGTGACAAATACTCCAAAAGATGTACATGTATTGACGGACATGTACAACTCTATACTCTCAGACCTTCTGGACAAACATGCACCTCCAGTCATGAAGACAGTTCGCTGTAGGTCCAGTAACCCATGGTACTGTGAGGAAATACGAGAAGCTAAACAGTCACGGCGGATCGCTGAAAGAAGATGGCGAAAGTCAAGACTCAGTGTTCACAGAGAACTATACAAGCAGGAGCGTGATAATGTAAACAGAGCAATTCGCTGCTGTAAGCAAAAGTATCACAATGAAACCATTCTGTCAAATCTTAACAAGCCGAAAGCTCTGTGGACCCATATGTCCAAGCTTCTTGGGAAAGAAAAAGACTTTACACTTCCCGATGCCGATAGTGATGAATCCTTGGCAGAGGATTTCAACGAATTTTTCACTGAGAAGGTAACTACTATTAGAAAAGCCTTCGTTCCAAGTGATCAGAATATATTGGGAGAGCAGATATCTACTGGATGCAGGATGTGCAAATTTCAACCCTTAAGTGAAAACCAGGTTCTGAGTCTAATAACAGACTCCAAGAAAACTACTTGCGAGTTGGACCCAGTCCCGACAAATGTGCTCCTGGGGCTCATGGATGTCCTCCTCCCTGTCATTACCAGGATCATAAACATTAGTCTTGCTAGTGGTGAGGTGCCAAATGCTTTTAAACAGGCAGCAGTTAAATCTCTGATTAAAAAATCTAACCTGGACAAAAATACTTTGAAACATTGGAAAATGGCAAAGTTGCAGTATTAGTCCTGCTAGATCTCTCAGCAGCGTTTGATACTGTTGATCACCAGAAACTGCTACAGCGGCTATCAGATGAGTATGGAATTGGAGAGACCGTTTTGTCCTGGTTTGTCCTATGTGACTGACCGAAAACAGTCATTAGTCATCAAGACGTCTCATTCCTCCACTGTCACAGTTGACTACAGAGTACCGCAGGGCTCTGTGCTGGGACCGTTACTTTTCACCCTGTATACCAGGCAGCTGGAGCAGGTTATCAGCAATCACCAGGTACTGCATCATCTATATGCTGACGACACCCAGATGGTTGACAGCTTTCTCCCAGCCAGTGACACATCACCATTGACCAATCTTGAGGACTGCTGCTCTTCAGTAATGTGATGGATGAATGACAATATGCTTAAACTAAATGAGGACAAGACAGAGGCTATGCTTGTAGGCCCTAATGCCCGTGTGTCAAAGGTGAACATCACCCATCTCACTATTGGGGAAACAGAGATTTACTTCTCAACTCCTGTAAAAGATCTAGGAGTATACTTACAGTCAGACATTTCAATGGAAAGACAAGTATCGGAGATCTGCAAGTCATGTTATCATCATATCCGGACCATCGGAAAAATACGCCATCTACTAACTGAATGTTCTACAGCTGCCCTTGTTTGTTCCCTCTTTCTTTCCTGAATAGACTGTTGTAAGAGCTTGCTTTTAAACATCCCACAAGAGCTCTTAAACCTTCTGCAACGCATAGAAAATATTGCGGCACGTATTGTGAGCAAAGCACCGAAATTCTCAAGCATGACCCCTATTCTAAAACAGTTACACTGGTTGCCCATAAGAGCTAGAGTGAACTTCAAAGTTTTAACCGTTGTCTACCAGTGCATACTAGGCACTGCTCCGGCCTATCTCAAAGAACTGTTCAAACCATATCTTCCATGCAGACAGCTTCGCTCCAGTGACAAAAAGTTACTTCACATTCAAAAATGGAAGTTGAAATCCTATGGTTTTCGTTCCTTTCAAGTGGCAGCCGCGATGAACTGGAATGAGCTACCAGCTCACCTTAGAACAAGCCCAACAGTCACATGTTTCAAAGCAAACCTAAAGACATACCCTTTCTCTATGTTTTACAAGTGACTCCTAAATTCTATCTTGTCTGCGCTATGAGCATGCTGTCGGTGTGGATTTAGCGCAATACAAATGGACTTATTATTATTATTTAAAGGGCCCTTAATACCAAGGAATTGGAATTCAGCACTGTCATTCTCGCCGTTCGGCATTGGGCAGTTGAAGTACGGTTCACTCATATACAATCAGACTTTTCGATGGTAATTTTGTACATAAACCATCAGGGGTCGACAGGATCAGCAGCTCTGCTTCAGTTGAGGTTTCAAATTTATCATCTGATCGATTCACTCAACACAGTGGCCAGAGCCCGACACATTCCCAGGATGAGGAATGTCATTGCCGATGCCCTGTCACTCATGGAGTGGAAACAACTGCCTGATATTCCAATCGAAGATCTACCTGTTATCACGACCAGATGTAGACCTGTTCGCCACTCAGGACAACCATCAGCTTCAGTGCAGATGATCACCAGTTGCGATCGTTTCTGCTTTGTGTACAATCTGAATAAAATTCTGAATTTTATTTCTGATTTGTGTCTTCGATTCTTCTTGGACTTTGATTTATCCTATCTATTTAATTTGAGACTCTTGAGAGTCGCCACCTCACTTACTGTTCTCTGTTCCACGGAGTAATTACGTCAGTGAAGTGAGTCATTCCCAAAGTGTTACACTTCGTAGCGTTCATACTCCTAAGTACCTATACACATCTATGTGATCTTACTGTGATAAGTAGTGGAAGTCATAAGATGATGTTGTGTTTTTCCGATGACTTTTTCCGATTCAGTTACCCTTTCACCCTCCACAGGACGGTGTCTGTGGGGGTTGTTTCGAAGCAGGGGCTGGCCCGATACTAGTCGTTACACTTTTATTACAGGAGTACCTTGAAAATCGTGGCGATGCCACTGATTACATTCGCTAAGCTGCGTCCTTTCACTTTCGTGAAGGTAGTGACTGAACACCACATTGCTCGGGAATCCCGGTCCCTGGGAGCACTTGTGCTTAGGAAGTCAATGGGTTCGAACTAACCCTCGCATGCTTAGCTGTTATCGCTTGGACATCGGGTAATCTATGACCCACCTTCCTACCGTGGGATAAGTGCAAGTCGAGAGATAGGATAAGTTTAAAAATTTGGAAATTTTAACTATAAATTATATATTTATGTACTTATCCTATCTCACGCGATAAAGTCCCACCCTACCTCCCCACTACTTAAATTACCACCGTTCCGCGGTTTTGTCCTTTTATGGCTCCAAGATCGAGAATGAGTATGTAAGGTGATCACGTGGGTGAGGACTGCGCATGCCACTTGCTATCACGGACTAGTGAGCATGGCTAAGGCAGGAAGGCATGCTCAGCACGGGGACAGGGACAAGGTAGGCCTGGAGCAAAGTTTAATTCGTTTCCACTCATAGTTTAATGAAGAGAGAGAGGTGCAAGTCGTGAGATAGGATAAGTATATGAATATACAATTTATAGTTAAAATTTCCAATATTATTAGAACATGTTCACTAGCATTCTCTTCCCACAGAGGTTACTCCTGTCATATCTTCCTACGTAACCTCTCTTCTAATACGGCCCTTTCATGGTGTGAGCGTTCAAGACTCTTGTGCAATCAGCGACGTTGTTTCAAAAGTGATCATTCGCAAGGCCTCTGTAATTTCCGTATGCTTCGAGAAAACTAAACCTCTTCCCCTCCGCGATGCGCAAACGTTTCTTCTAGACAGAACTCAGTCATGTTATGGCGGATCAGTGGCGTCTCCATCGCCCTCGTTGACAACGGACAAGCTAGCCATTAAACGTCTTGTGTGTAACATCAACACAAGTCCCCGGCAGATGGGGGATATTTGTGGCCCCACATTTGCTTGTGTTAGTCAAGTTGAATCTAAGTCGATGTAACACGTGTTCTGATTGGATAGAAAGAAGGGAGATAATTTGTGATGTGATCTTTTGCCACTAGGGGATTTTACGAGAACCGGGAAATATGGCTGTATTAGATCAGAGGTTCGTAGGAAGATATGACAAGTAACCTCTGTGGGAAGAGAATGGTTCACTAGTTTCCATACATTATTTTCAAAGCTTGTTGTCTAGGGGTGTTATTTACTCAATGAAAGTACAGGTATTCTACACCATGAAGTAATACTGCCAACTATAGTTAACAAGAGGCAACTTCATCTTATTAAGCCTGAGAGCCGCTTTACTGCTCAACACCTGGATCCCCTTGCTGACTGCCGCTCATTGTGGCGAGACTAATTAGTGCTAATCACAACTGATTTTCCTGGCAGGAAACTGTCTAGTCATACAAACAATTCCTGATTGTATAATTGTGTCATAAAGATCTACGTGGAAAGAAAGCAGGTGTGAATTTATATAATGTATTGCAACATTTTATTACCTCCTGGCATGTAATGCAGGGGGATATAGTCGACGCCTTTTCCGTCCGTCCATCCGTCTGTCCGTAATCATTTTGTTTCCAGAGCATAACTCTTAAACCGTTCAATATTTTCAACAAAAATTGGTAGATATATCAAACAGAACCTAAGGTGGTGCCTTTTACTATTAACAGATTTTTGTCATTTTTATTTATCTCGGTTTTCCATGAAACGTTTTGGACTTAGTCTTAAAGGCTGGGTGAGCTTCGTTTCCGGACCACAAATAGAAAACTTCTTAATATCTTTCAGCAACAACTTGGCAGATATGTGAGGCAGATGCCAAAGTGATGCCTTTTGCTATTTGGCAGAATTTTGGCATATTTATTTTTATCGGTTTTCATGGAAACGATTCGGACTTAGTCCCAAAAAGGAGGGGTGGGTTTCGTTTCCGGAGCATTACTCAAGAACCGTTCAATATTTTTTAACAAAACTTAGTAGATATATCAAACAGAACCTTAAGTGGTGCCTTTTGCTATTTGCAGATTCTTGGCATTTTTATTTTTCCCGGTTTCCATGGAAATGATTCGGACTTAGTCCCAAAAGGGAGGTGTGTGTTTCGTTTCCGGAGCACAACTGGAAAACTTTTTAATATCTTTCAGCAAAACTTGGCATATATGTGAGGCAGATACCAAAGTGGTGCCTTTTGCTATTTGGCAGATTTTTGGCATATTTATTTTTCCCGGTTTCCATGGAAACTATTAGGACTTAGTCCCAAAAAGGGAGGGGGTGGGCTTCATTTCTCGAAAAGCGTTTATTATCTTTCAACAGAACTTGGCAGATATATTAGGCAAATTTTGAAATGGTGCCTTTTGCTATTTACAGATTTTTGGCATTTATATTTCTCATGATTTCCATGGAAACGATTTGGACTTAGTTTAAGAAAAGGTCAAGATAGACTTTAAGTAACTGTCAGATGATTTGTTCTTTCAAATAACTGGGGGCCAGGGGGATATGTCATCTTCTGATGACTCTTGTTGAAAGTGTCTTTGATAGACCTTAGGCGGTGTGTACATTTATATTTTAGCAACATAGACATGTATTCTTTGTATATACGAGATGTGGCATACATTTAATTTTACAAAATAATATACAGTGAGACCTCGGATATCCGGACGCATTCGTTTTTACGTAAATCGTCCGGATAATTGAATATCCGGATATCTGGATTTTTGGATTTCATACACCTCAAGGAAAATCCAAAATGTTTATGATCATCAAGCGTTTATTGTACATGTATAGACATTCAAAAACAGCATCACGACATAACAATCATACCTTTACAATTATTCAGTTTTGAAAAAGTCTTTCATTGAGGACTGCTTACACTGGGTGCCGCTCCTTTGCAACACGATGGACAACATTTTGTCCAGGTTTTCACGGTCGCCATTGTTCTAAAAGTAGCTGAGTAGGCCTTCGTACTATTATTAAAGCTTACTTTGGGATTTTGTTCTTTGTAAAGACATATCTCTTTCTTTTCCTTGGCTGTCACTGTGTAGCGCTTGCGTTTAGTAGGTTGACTAGCCATTTGTGATCAATTGAAAGACCGACTGACTTGAATATCAACGCACTGCGCTTTTATTGCTTTGACTGAATAAACAACTTAACAGTTAGAACTCAATGGTTAACTCAGTGTCAGCTAGGCCTTCTAATCACCACCAACACCTTGATGATCATTAATCCGGATTAGCCGACCATGTCTCGTGTCAAACCACGTGGGACTCTCACACTTCCCTTCACACGGTTAGCGGTAGATCGAAGCTTCGTGCGGATAGGTGAGTCAATTTTGTGTTGATTTAGCCGGTTTGTTTGTAAAATGTACCGTCCGGAAACGGAAACCGAATATCCGTTATAGACAGTCACTTTTATAACGTAAGAGATTGTCTTTTACTAAAAATTGACCGGAAGGCGAGGTTTCCGGATATCTGGGGTCCGGGTATCCGAGGTCTCACTGTATTCACATTACTTGATTATCTATTATTGACCATTACAGATTTTAAAGACAAAATTATGTACATGCTTTATAATCTTCTACGAAAGTAACAATTTTGCCGATACATTGCTAGTGTATACAGAATATTTTAAGGAAGGTACTACTAGGCGAGTCTGTGAGTAACATAGAGCAGATTCATAGTTTGTCACTTTGTTTCATCTCGATTTATCGCTGCAAAGATACGATATCATGCATGCATGCATGCACGCACACTCACACACACATATTGTATAATACATATTCCTTGTGTAAACATTAAAGAAAGTGTTACGTGATGGAAGATGATCAAGTTAGAATAGAACGTTTGGTATTCCAACTGTTCAATAAAGTGGCTGATCCTTTGTTATCCATGACCAATGGAAACTTGCGATACCTGTCACAGCGTAACAGACAGGTGATGGGGTGTGGCCTCAATTTCTGAAGAGCATGTTTGGTCACTCATCAGTTTGGATAGAGATTGATTATTGACTATATCGTTGACCATTCGATGTGCTTGGTTCCGGTTGTATCACCTCCAGCTTGTGTATTATAAACATACATAATCTTAACTATGTAGGAAATATACACATAAGACAAACAGGAATAGGTAGATACTTTGCCGAGTTCATTTGTTCTCAGAGATCGAACACACATCTGTTAGTATTATTTAGTAAGTAAATTATAACAAATTAAATCCAACAATTGAGTAGAGATGGCATTTCTTATTGTTTATATTTGGGTATACAACTTGTACAGAAAACATAATGGTTTGCTGTACATGTAAATAGACACTGCACTTTGATATGAAAGAATATCCAAATTAACGTACATGCACTATAAAATTCAAAAAGTACATTACACTGGATTATCATAATCTATAAACTTGCAGTTGTTTCACACACACACACACACACACACACACACACACACACACACACACACACACACACACACACACACACACACACACACACACACACAATGAAACATGAAATTACAGTTGTGCAGGTATGCATAAACATTACTACAGAGAGAGGCGTGACTCCATAATGCAGGTTGATGTAACAGCACTTAGGTTTGTCCCGTGACAAGAAGATAAACATTTCAACAGGGGCGTAGATACATGTGCATTCTGCCGTAGACTGTTATTTCAAGGTCAAAAGAGCACCTCAATTATCTCATTGCTGTGGTCTGATTGAATGATTATATGCATGTGTATCAATACCGTAAGTGATATACTATCCTGCTTTTATTGACGATGGATCATTAGAGACTGAGTTCATTGATACACGGGATAATCACACCGGATCAGATAATTAAAGAGATCAAATACAAAAGTTTATTACACAATGCTCATGTAAATTGCATAGAAATATGAAATATCAGTATGAAACTTTCAACAGCTTGAACAAAAATGCTTGAAATACCTTTATATGGTTTACATGTAGTAACTTATGACATTACTTTTATCTATGTCTAAGAATTTTGAATTACCAACTCTGCTTTGTATCAAACGTAGACAAAGATTTCAGTGTTGTAATAACACTGACATGTACATAATTTGTCACACGGTGTTTTGAAAGGGTGTATGGGACTGTAAGACTCTTGTAAATTAATGTCGTATTTCCTGAGGCGCAACCGAAGGAAATATGGCATTTACAAGGGTCTTACAGTCCTGTACACACTTTCAAAACACCGTGTGATGAATTTATTACCCTTAAGATCTTTTTATTTATCTTATCTTTATACAACAATATTCAATCATTGGCAGAATAAGACGCAAAACGTTTCGCCATGCTTTTTTCTGAACTATCATAAAGGGAGATAACTCGGGATGGCTTAGTCAATATGATAAAAATTATCGAATTTGAGGTTTTGTTAAACGACAAGTGAAATACAGAAACAATTTATTTTTTGGATATATTTATTGACACAAACAAATAAGAAATTATGACAACATTTTTATTACTCTGGTTTTACTCATAATTGTATACACCAACTCTAAAATTTTGAAGCGATCAGCCATTTGGAAGCCACATTCCATCAAAGGTCAAGGTCATTCATACAACCTGTGTAGTGTGTCACATGACAGATTTGATGGGGTGTATGGTACGTACACCCTGGCAAACCCTCCTACATGGTTTGGTATGTTTTGGCTATAGACCAATTAGAATTCGACAAATGTATCTTAAGGGTAATAAATGCATGAATATTATGTGTCAATGCAAAGGCGTGAGTTGGGAGCCATGGTGACTCACAATATTTATTATTTAACAATCTGACATGGGCCTAAATTAAGATTTCAAATTTTATTCTTTAGAGTGACGTCCCTTTGCAAAAGCACATGGCGAACGTCAGCATATATAACGTTTGTAGTGCAGTTTGAGTTTTTCACGTGTATAGAACATTTTGGAGTCCCAAGAGAGGTCAGATACTCTATACTCAAATAGACAATCTCAATCCATGTGACTCAAATGCAGTCCCCCAAAAATATGATAATATCATTATTAATGTTCATTCCATTTTACTGTGTCTTAGAATTGTTTTCTTCAGTTAGAAGCATTTCCCGAATTTAAGCCCTGGGCTTAATTATGGGGTTTATATTTGTTAACGAGAGGGGTCATTTCAGTTATTAAGCCCTGGGCTTAAATACGGGAAATCCCGGTAATAGTCAAACTATCATTGAACAATATCATTTTTTGCTTATCAATCAAATTTATTGAACTGAATTGTGAGGGCCACCCATAAAATTTGCGTCAAACTTGACTCGTATGATAATATTTTGAGAGTCGTTTACAAAATTGTTGCATCAAATACACAGGAATCATGCGTTATGTAAAACCCTGACTTTATATTCTATTAGGTAACATTATCAACTTTACATTATCAGGGATGAGAATTTTCCACGGATCTGCGGAATTCCAGGAATTTCATAAGGCCAAGGGTCATTTTTGTGAATCATCTAAATCCAATAATAGATGCTAAACCCCCTGCTAGTTTTCAGAGTTTTTCTCAAAACTACATTCTCATCCTTCATTCTCATGAAAAAGAAATAGTTACAATCCAGTAAGCTTTCAATTGGTAACTTCCTTAATGCCTAATCTGTTAGAGCTTGCATGTATTGATATTTGTGTTTACGATTGATTATATAAAATATAACAATGTAATAATAGTAAATTCAAACTATTCTATTATGTTTGAATTCTTTGTATGGCCTTGAAAGTTCGTACCTTGTTTCATATTTATTAGGTTGTTGAAGAAAAAATACTAAAGGTAGCATTTCTCTTAAGAAAAGCTAATCTTTGCTCAGTACTACTAAATTGGTTGAAACAATAGGTACAACTGCTCACTGAGATGGTTTCCAACTACTGGTACCTTGTGAGGCCCAGGGACTTTACTACATGTTGGGACCTCTCATGTTGGCACAACAACTGGCTATGGCCCATCAAACTGATGAGGATACCAGTATATTCTACTTCTAGTACAGCTGTCATATCTTATACCTACAGCAGTAATTACTTGAAACTTCATTCGCATATTCTATTGTTTATACTGGTAATTCTACTATCGGATTCCCTGATGGGTTCTCAGAGGAACGGTATGTCACTATTACTGGTAGGTGCAGCCGTTGACCTAAATGGTGTCCTGATCTTCGTCCTGCTGGACACATGACGACTCAACAGTTTGTTAAGGACCTGGTGGGATATTGTTGATGGTATCCTCTTCTCGTTCTCAGCATATCCATTCACTTTGGTTGTATTTGATAACGAGTCTGGCCTGATATATATCTAATGTATGAAGTCTATCTTGTAGAACTTACCTTCCAGTGAAGAATAGGCTTGCCTTGTTGAAGGATATGCAGTCATTCAATAGATCAACACCCTATGTGAAAAACAATGGAACTCATGAGTTACTTGAGTTCTTGTTATCTCCTCTTAGTAGAGCAAAGGATTCTTTACGAAGCTTCCCGTACATAAGTTGTAATTGTTAACAATCTAAGTTTGTGTTATCCAGCTTCCTCATATATGTCTTACAGTTAAGGTGTTTATACAGGCATGGGTTCATTGCCTTACCATCCAACCATACTCTTACCCTCACACACATATCTGAAAAACGTATCTGACACACTTATCCTCACACAATTACCCTCACACACGTATCTGACACAATTACCCTCACACACTTATCTGACATGCTTACCCTCACACACTTATCTTATACACTTACCCTCACACACTTACACTCTCACACTTATCTGACACTTACCCTCACACACTTATCTGACACACTTACACTCACACACTTATCTGACACACTTATCCTCACACATTTACACTCTCACACTTATCTGACACCCCCTCACACACTTATCTGACACACTTACCCTCACACACTTATCTGACACCCCCTCACACACTTATGACATGGTTACCCTCACACTTATCTGACACACCCTCACACACTTATCTGACACACTTACCCTCACACACTAATCTGACACACCCTCACACACTTATCTGACACACTTATCCTCACACACTTATCTGACACACTTACCCTCACACCCTTATCTGACACACTTACCCTCAAACACTTATCTGACACACTTACCCTCACACACTTATCCTGACACACTTACACTCTCACACTTATCTGACACACCCTCACACACTTATCTGACATGCTTACCCTCACACACTTATCTGACACACTTACCCTCACACACTTATCTGACACACTTACACTCACACACGTATCTGACACGCTTACCCTCACACACTTATCTGACATGCTTACCCTCACACGATTATCTGACACACTTACCCTCACACTTATCTGACACACTTACACTCTCACACTTATCTGACACACCCTCACACGTATCTGACATGCTTACCCTCACACGTATCTGACACACTTACCCTCACACACTTATCTGACACACTTACACTCTCAAACTTATCTGACATACTTACCCTCACACACTTATCTGACACACTTACACTCACACACTTATCTGACACACTTACCCTCACACACTAATCTGACACAATTACCCTCACACACTTATCTGACACACTTACCCTCACATATTATCTGACACACTTACAATCACACACATATCTGACACATTTACCCTCACACACTTATCTGACACACTTACCCTCACACACTTATCTGACACACTTACCCTCACACACTTATCTGACACACTTACCCTCACACACTTATCTGACACACTTACCCTCACACACTTATCTGACATGCTTACCCTCACACACCTATCTGACACACTTATCCTCACACACCTATCTGACACACTTATGCTGACACAGTTACCCTCACACTTACCTGACACTTCTTCTCATACACTTATCTGACACACTTATCCTGATGCACGTATCTGACACACTTACCCTCACACACTTATCTGACACACTTACCCTCACATATTATCTGACACACTTACAATCACACACATATCTGACACACTTACCCTCACACACTTATCTGACACACTTACCCTCACACACTTATCTGACATGCTTACCCTCACACACTTATCCTCACACACCTATCTGACACACTTATGCTGACACACTTACTTATCTGACACACTTATCCTGACACACCTATCTGACACACTTATGCTGACACAGTTACCCTCACACTTACCTGACACTTCTTCTCATACACTTATCTGACACACTTATCCTGATGCACGTATCTGACACACTTACCCTCACACACTTATCTGACACACTTACCCTCACACACTTATCTGACACACTTACCCTCACAAACTTATCTGACATACTTATCCGCACATCATCACAGTACAGCAGCCTCTGCATTCCAGAATGAGAATAGGGTGCACAGTATGTCGTTTTCGTCAGCCTCTCGATGACCTTCAGTATGTGTGCCTTAGTGTTTAAGGTGATAACCATGGGATGTGATTGGATGAGATTTTTTTGAATCTGGAAACTTTGTTCTGAGATCTTTTTCACACAAGGATTGAAGAAAGATTAAATGTATTGTGTGTTATAGAAGTATTTAATGTACAATATATTGAAAAGAAATTATGATGACAAGATATTTCTACAAATGAAACATACAACTTTATGGATGACAACTTCTGGTTTATTTGCGTTGAGCGACGTTTCGATGAAGATTATTACATCGTTATCAAGCAAAAACATTGAAACGTCGCTCAACGCAAATAAACCAAAAGTTGTCATCCATAAAGTTGTATGTTTCATTTGTTGACTCACCAACTTCTAGAATGCCGATCAAACAATTAGTAAGATATTTCTAGTCATGACTTACACCTTTAGGGCCCGTTCATAATTTATGGCTGGTGTGTGTGTGTGTGCGTGCATGATGATGATTTTAAGGCGGCTTGCCCATTTAGTTTTAGAGAATTAGGTGGGATCAACAATTTTGTATGCATGTACAAGGTTAACAATTCTGTACATAAAAATATTAGGGGGTCATTCTTATTGTTCTTGCTTCATCACCCAATCATCATCACCCAACCCTTACTTGAATACTATTACTCTTTTGTTAATATCATTGCGGATAGTTTGTTTTTATAATATGTATGTGTTTTTCAGGTTTAGGTTCTTCCCCTTTCTCATCAGCTTCAAGCAGCATCAGAAACTCCCCAGATCCTGAAATTGTGCAAGCAGGCCAGACAACTTTTGATGTATGCTATAGTGTACCTGATGTTACACGCACAGGAGGCTCCCCCAGCACTCTTGGTACAGACATTACACACCACCAGCAGTACAGTCAAGGGAACTTACAGGTTGGCTACTGCAGCAATCTATATTTTGCCATATTCTTGCATTTGATGCCCAAAAAAGTAAATAGATAACATAATGCATTATTGCACCACTGGGAAGTTTCTTTGTCAAAATTGTTCCAAACAGTGTGCAAAATAGTTTTCAAATTTTGCTCACCAGTTGGGCTAGCTATGCCTGAAAGTTACTACTTGCCCACAAAATAATTCATGAGCCAGAAATTTGAATGTAGAAACAATAAGAAAAAGATTAAAAAAAGATAAAATACAATTAAAAGCAGGCCATAACTTTGCATGATTTAAAACTAAAAGTGTATTATAACCTAACACTGACTGACTGACTGACTGACTGAGTTTGGTTTTACGCCGTTTTTAGCAATATTCCAACAACATCACGGCGGGGGACACCAGAAATGTATAACCTAACAAGTCGAAGAGAGTGATATATATTTACAAAATGACCTCATGAAAATTCATTAGCCAATCACCCGTGAAGATCCTGGTTAGAATTGATCTTCAGTAACTCCTGCTTGTCGTAAGAGGTGACTATAATCGGGTGGTCAGGCTCACTGACTGGGTTGACACATGTCATCGTATCCCAATTGCGTAGATTGATGTTCATGCTGTTGATCCCTGGATTGTCTTGTCCAGATTCGATTATTTACAGACCGCTGCCATATAGCTAAAATATTGCTGAGTGCAGGGTAAAACTAAAGTCACTCACTCACCCATTAGCCAGTGACTGGAGATTATATATAATTATAATATCATATCATGTTTTCTTGGAAATATTGCTTCAATGATCACACAGTGGTCTGGCTGACTGAAAAACAGAATTCCTTCATCTATTAGTAACTTCATCATCTCACATTGACTTACTTGTATACCATGGCTTCCTAAGGATATGGGATTTTCGCTTGTCTATGCTATATGGACAGTGTAGTCTCGACAGTCTAGCATAAGTGAACTGGTTCTGCATCCTTCATGAAGAAAGTTTACCTGGTACAGCACAACAAGCATCTTCTAACTTCTGATCTCAGAACCAGACCACCTGGAAAATATCTTGCAAGAAATGTGAGCCCCTGTCCTCAGCAGCTGCTACATAATGAGAAAATCATCCTCACTCCTTCATAACAATAGGTGGGGCAATGTTGTATGGTGCTGGAAACTGGATAAATAAATGCAAAAGTCACTATCCCCATGGTTACTGAACTTTGCTGAACATACAACAAGATAACAAATTTCATTATGGTACAATATGAGGTTATCTATCTGCTTTTCATTCTGTTCTTCAAACATGACAGATTGACAATGGACACCCATCCCCTATTGAAAAGGCATGGATGTTCACTCTCCTTGAATATTCTACAAACGGAATGCGTACCAGTAGTTTATCTGCTCTCCTGGGTAAACCATTTGAACTTCTCACAAGGACTACTGTGGTCCAAAACATTGAAGAGCTTAGTCTGATCGAACAGTTAAATTCTCCAAAGTACATGTACAGGCCTTGGACTACTATTCAAGCCTCACTGATGATACAGATTGGAAGTCTATCATTGTGCTCTGTGCCTGACTGTAGGTAAGGACTAATCAACAGATACTGGCCCTTTAGGTCACAGGTATTTCACCATACAATAACTAGGAGCTATGGTATATCATCCTGAAGGTATATTATGTCCCATTCATGCTCTGAAATATCAGCTTGTCGCTATCAATGTCATCAGAAATAATTGTTCATCATGGGTAAGGCCCATTTCATCAAGCACATCACTAAAGTTGCATGTTGGCATCGCCCACCACAGCATCAAGCTGAAGACAAGTACAAGATTGTCATTCTATTCTGGGCTCACCATGGGAAATTAAAGCATGGGCTACCAGCTTTGAGTCATGGGCAAGTTTTGCTCACTATATTCTATACTGCCATTGTAACCGACTCCCTTTGAATGTTGTACTGCCATTACATTACTTTCCTTTAATGGGTAATTGTATAAGAAATTCATTGTTTTTTAAATTTTGTCTACAATTTCTCTGTGACAATTTAGATTTGGTAAATGTGTTTTACACAATACCATTATGAAGAATAATGACAATTATTATGGATATACAACTTCTTTCATTCTGTGGAGTGGACGTTTCGACTTAGGTTCTAATGTCGTTGTCAAGCATACCATTATGTTGCTAGTTGTTCAGTTCTATTTTCAAAAGCAGCTAAGTCCATAAAAAGAGTTCGACTGAAAAGCCCTGCATGCTTATTCAATGGTCTAAATGAACTAAATAAACAGATTGCGGCAACAATATTCATGTTGTTGCAATAGATATCAAGCTTCCAAAACAGGCCCAGCCAAGGAATCCAGCATAAAAAGTGATCTTCACACAACAGCTGGTCTCAATTTGTTGTGTGTCATAATGGGAGATGACCAAGACAACAGCAAGCCCCCTTTCTATATATAGAACTGGCTGGGCCTGACTGTACTGGAATATTCTGGAGTCTCTTCCAGATCTGTCTTTACTCCCTGTCACCAGTGACTAACCATTACATCCCAGCCCTCTACTGAATCTCAACATAAATAATGCAATACAATTAGCCATTTTCCAATTTTGCCGTTTCGACTTATCTGCCCCTTGTGACACGTGACCACGGGCACGACAACACATAAACAATAGCTGTTAGGTTGATGTGCCGTTTGATTTGTGGACAGATGATCCTGTTTACATTTGGTCTACAATCATTATTTGAAGAAAATATCAAGTATTTTCTCATCCAAGACTGTACCATAGTTAAAGGTGTATTTGAAAGTTCATGGTGTGACATTTACAGGCTACATATGTTGATCACTTTGTGCGAGTGTGTTGCCAGCTTGGATTTGCCCGTCTTCTAGGATGTTACCAATGTAAGCTGCACATCCCAAACACACTCTCACCTGAACATTTACTGTGACCCTTTCCTTTTACAAGGCTACTCAAACAATTTGTCACTATGTCCGGAAATTGGAATATATGACATATTTAATTACTTGGTGTCTTTCAGGCTCGATTATGACAGAAGGAAGCTTCGGGCTTACAAATCTTTTACAAGACTATCACGTCAACAGTTTGGATTATGTTGATGCTCCTGACACCACTGGAATTTTTAAAGTGTCAGTGAAGCCAACACAACGGGACAAGACCTACCTAAAGTCCAACTTCTACATGGAATGCTGTGGACAAATAAATGTTGACATTCAGAGCGTTTACTGTCAGTGTCCTGAGTGTAAGTGAAATAGTTGGCATTAAACACTAAAAAGATCTAAGGCTCATAATGACTGACTGACTGACTGAGTTTTGGTTTTACGCAGCTTTTAGCAATATTCCAGCAACATCACGGCGGGGAACACCAGAAATGGGCTTCACACATTGTACCCATGTGGGCATTCAAACCCGGGTCTTCGGCGTGACGAGCCAACGCTTTAACCACTAGGCTGCCCCATCGCCCCAGCTCATATGATGCTTGAAAAGAAATGAAAAAAAAAAAAAATATTAAATATCGTTAAAGCAAAATTCCCCAAACCCCTTCAGTTTGCAAAAGAGAAACAACCAGTTCCAAACTCTTGGAAACAATGTGCATTTAAATCACTGATGTTTCAGGGGATCTTAGCCAATAGTTGTACATTCCTAATATTTATGTAGACTTATACATAATACTGTGAAAACAGTTATTGATGTTGCCCATGCATAGTGTTACAATGTTTGTTAAAATAACCCTTTTTGACGATCCATTGGGTTGCCGTTTATCAGCTTTTTTAGAAGACTGGAAGATCGTAACACTGATCAGTGGATTCTCTAAGTTATCAAGGAACTGATAATTGCTATTCGCCAAGAGGCACCTCTCCTGACACACCCACCAGGGCATTGGTATCTTGGAACCCAATTTTCTGCGGCGATTACAGCCATAGACAAGCTCATTGGCAAGAGGGCTGCCATCAAGTGGAATCCTTTCAAGCCCTGACCAGGTTTTTTTTCCCGGTATTCCTAGTTCCCACAAAGGATTCAGTAGATATCAAGATGAAGATCCTCAGCCTGGAATACCTGAGTTGACCTCCCTAGTTTCAAATGGAGTCCATACCTCAGACAAATGATCTCTACAGGGGACTCTATGATCTCCATAGACCTGCAGGATGTGTATCTACTTGTTTTGATTCATCCAGACTCTCAGAGATAACAACACTTTGCTTTCAATGGAAGACTCTTGCACTTTTGGGATCAACCGTTAGGTATATCAGTCTCTGCATGGCTATTTATGATCATCACAGCTACAGTCCTACTTTATCTTCAATATATGGGAATTCACAGAAACCTGGACGATTTCCTGTCACCAAATGTAGACACTGATACCTCTCAATTTGTGTGAGCTTTCTCCGAGAATTCGGTAGGTTGGTTTGTTGTTTTTTTACACTGCACTCATCAATATTCCACCTATATGGCGGCTGTCTGTTAATAATCGGGTCTGGACCAGATAATCCAGTGATCAACAGCATTAGCATTGATCTACGCATTTCGGATGCAATTGAGAATTTGGTGGTCCTTGTTCATCCAGAAGAGTCAGAGAGGGCAGAAATATATTGTAGTAATATTCAACACTGGTCAAGGCCCAGTTTATGCTCCAGATGATCGTTATCAAGTGGTCAGATCCAAGATAACGACAGTTTAGCAACTTCACACACTTCGTCAATGGCTGTTGCTACTAGGAGCTCTTGCTTCTATGGAGGATCCTACATCTAGAGACCATCTGCATCTGAGATACGTTGAAGATTGGATCAGCCAACATCAAGTGACACAGCTAGACTGTCATTGTGCCTACAAATAGAGTGTTCAAGGATCTCGTATGGTTGAATATTCCCGGTCGCTCACAGGACTCCAATCAGGATGCCTCTGCCAGATCACCACCTCTTCATGGAGGAGGCCATGGGGAAAGCAATCTTCCCTTCATGTTTCTCAGTAAAGTATAGATTCTAGTACTTTTAGGGGTTGCATACCATCTGGGATTCGCCTAGCTGCAACAGTGGTCAAAATAGGCCAAGGTTCAAAATCAAGCATGAAACTACTGGTCTTGATGAATTGTGCATTGTGATGTGAGATGTAATGTGAGATGACCAAGACAAGAGTCCACCTTTTTGACTTATGTGAAAAGCTTCCTGAAGTTTCTTTTCTGGAACTTCCTCTATTCCCTCGGGTCAGACTGCACTGGAATATTTGAGAAGCTCTAGATCTTCCAGACTAACAATCTAACTCCCAATCTAAATAGTAACCAGTCCACCACTCCCCCTCCTTAAACATTGCAAAACAATTGGAATGCTGTTTAACAAGCACAGAAAATATTTAAATATTGGTGATGATAGCAATTATTATGAGGGTCTTTGCTGTCACTTTAATCTGTTAAAAAATTTGATGAATTGTTTTACTGATAAGTTCTGATTCTCACATAGAAAGTAAGCATTGCATACTGGTGAAACCTTTTGTTGTGGATAGATGTTTATCAACACAAAATCTTGAGTGAATTGTTTCTCTGTGACAAGTAAACAAGCAGAGTCTTTGATCTTTGGATAATGGAAAACCTTAAGGTAGCAAGCAGCAATGAAGTACTTGCAAAAAGCATAGATTCTTTAGAAAGCGAAGTGCTGTTATTTACACAACTAATTATGGATAGACCTTGATGATGACTGCTGTTGAAACTGTGAAGGTTTTCATTGCAATGACAGCTAAGAATGCAAGAAAATAGCTGGGAGGTAATATTCTGTGAATTTTACCAATGATTGCACTTCCTAGTGGAATATTTTATTTTTAATGTTGAAGTGTCAAGTCTGTTGATGAAATGCACAGAACACATTGATTACCCACATATAATCTGTATTGGGGCCCTTGAAGTAAACATCTATGTATATTCTGTAAACTGTATGAAAGTGCCCGACTAAGGAAGCTGAAGTTTGGTTTGTATGTTTTTCCTTTTTATGACAACATATTTAGATTTTGGTGTCAGTTTTTAAGTCCACAGTATTTGATCAGGAAATATTTGAATATCCATGCCGAGAGCAACTTCTTTTCTTGTCTATATTTACAACTTGATCCGTTTACTACGTAACCCAGGTGCTTGTTGTCAGAATGGTGCTTATCAGAATTTTGTTGTCAGACCAGCTGACTTGGTTGACACATGTCTTCATATCCCAATAGCATAGATTGATGCTCATGATGTTGATCACTGGATTGTCTGGTCCAGGCTTGATTATTTACGGACCATGTATATATTGATAAGTGCGGGGTTATACCAACAAACACATATAATCCAGGTGAGCTACAGTGTCAATGTTCTATTTGTCCATGTGATTCACAGAGCATACAAAAGTTTACATATCTCATTGGTTTTTCTCCTGTTTTTCTACAGTCAATATGGTCAACATCAGGTCCATCACCACTTGAACGGCTACTTGAACAACAGAAACAGCAGCGACAAGGTGATCCTCATTAGGACTTAGGGATGACAACACTCCTTGTTGCCTTACTACCAAGGAGTTTTAAAGTGACAGTATTCACCAACTGACTTCCTCGGGACTTCAGCAAAGCTTTGATTTGAAATAAATTTCCAGAAACTATGCCAGTGTCCATTTTCTGAAATGCAAATTCACTATAATTATGGTTTGGACACTTGATTCTTGAAATAAAAAGCTTTGTGATATTTAAGCAAGATGTATACAATGCCGTCCGGTAATTCCGTGCACCTAAGCACATCAATCGCAACACGGCAACTAACATCTCTTATTTTTTGTGGTTTACGTGACTAAACATGCTGGTATGCATCATATTTACCTAGAAATATAGGTTTTATTGACAACTATAAGATTCTAACGTTCCCTTATGCCATACGGTTGACGTTACCGGCATTCTGACGACATCACTTGCTGTCCGGTAATTATGCGCTGCAACTGATGCACATAACATCCAGCTGGAGATCCGAAGTATGGAAGCGTATTAGGGCCAGATAATTTTCAAAAATCACTCCATCAATGTAAGGAAGAGTTTTGCATATTAAATCCATTTATGAATAATGAAGAAAAATGTTTAAAAGTCTGAAGAAAATGAATTTTCATAAAATTGTCAATTTATCTGTCAATTGCTGTTATTTACTTAACTTTAGTGATTAAAAGCCAGTCCCTTGTAGAAATGTCCCGATTTCAAGCGTAAATGTGGTAGCAGATGTTGTTTACCTTCGATACGGAAATAACGCTATTGCAGCTGTGCAGAATTACCGCACGCATGGAAATACCGGACTCGCTTGTAGTAATACTACAGTCCAGGTATGTGTTATTGATCAGTTTGATGCAAATGAGCATGTTACTGGACTTTGTTTTTGAAGAAAGGCACCAGAAATCACATCAAATGTATATTTTATGTCCAAAGGAATGGTTTGTTATCTTGATTAGACATATCAAGGGTATAGGTTATCCTTGAGGCTACAGCTTCAACTTATGAACTAAAGAATCATTTTCTGTAGGTCACTGGAATAGTTCATGACATTCTTAGGGCAGGGCCTTAGCCTGGAGATCCAGTGAATGTCCTACATTGCTTCATATATCTGCCATACATGTTGTTTGTAAATATGGAATGAAATCTATGTATGTGTGAAGTTAGGAGTGAGGTATCTGTAGCTTCACATGTACATTACTCAAACATGTTTGTTTAAAATATAATCATATTTGGTATATGTACAGATAGCAGGGATGCTCAACACATATGTTTTCAGTATTTCAAAGTTGGATGATTATTTGACCATTTTGCTTTTTCCATGTTCCAAAATTCTCTGAAAATGCATTTCCGTTTTGTGTAAACATAATAGGAGCTGCAAGACCTTTGAAAATAAAGCCTCACATGCTTGCTTCCCAAACTGATGTCATCTTTATTCGTGTAAAAGGCTTAATTGTGATTTCAATTTGAACCGGTCAAAACACGTCTAGCTCCCTTTTGACGTTTTCACGAATTTTCTCCCCATGCCGTACCTGTTGTTCGGGTCAAAATATGAATTTCGCCAAATTGCGTTTTCAAGCTCTAGCACTCCGTCCCCAACCTTCCTCTTTCTTTTGAACCGGTCAAAACACGTCTAGCTCCCTTTTGACGTTTTCACGAATTTTCTCCCCATGCCGTACCTGTTGTTCGGGTCAAAATATGAATTTCGCCAAATTGCGTTTTCAAGCTCTAGCACTCCGTCCCCAACCTTCCTCTTTCTTTTGAACCGGTCAAAACACGTCTAGCTCCCTTTTGACGTTTTCACGAATTTTCTCCCCATGCCGTACCTGTTGTTGGGTCAAAATATGAATTTCGCCAAATTGCGTTTTCAAGCTCTAGCACTCCGTCCCCAACCTTCCTCTTTCTTTTGAACCGGTCAAAACACGTCTAGCTCCCTTTTGACGTTTTCACGAATTTTCTCCCCATGCCGTACCTGTTGTTCGGGTCAAAATATGAATTTCGCCAAATTGCGTTTTCAAGCTCTAGCACTCCGTCCCCAACCTTCCTCTTTCTTTTGAACCGGTCAAAACACGTCTAGCTCCCTTTTGACGTTTTCACGAATTTTCTCCCCATGCCGTACCTGTTGTTCGGGTCAAAATATGAATTTCGCCAAATTGCGTTTTCAAGCTCTAGCACTCCGTCCCCAACCTTCCTCTTTCTTTTGAACCGGTCAAAACACGTCTAGCTCCCTTTTGACGTTTTCACGAATTTTCTCCCCATGCCGTACCTGTTGTTCGGGTCAAAATATGAATTTCGCCAAATTGCGTTTTCAAGCTCTAGCACTCCGTCCCCAACCTTCCTCTTTCTTTTGAACCGGTCAAAACACGTCTAGCTCCCTTTTGACGTTTTCACGAATTTTCTCCCCATGCCGTACCTGTTGTTCGGGTCAAAATATGAATTTCGCCAAATTGCGTTTTCAAGCTCTAGCACTCCGTCCCCAACCTTCCTCTTTCTTTTGAACCGGTCAAAACACGTCTAGCTCCCTTTTGACGTTTTCACGAATTTTCTCCCCATGCCGTACCTGTTGTTCGGGTCAAAATATGAATTTCGCCAAATTGCGTTTTCAAGCTCTAGCACTCCGTCCCCAACCTTCCTCTTTCTTTTGAACCGGTCAAAACACGTCTAAGCTCCCTTTTGACGTTTTCACGAATTTTCTCCCCATGCCGTACCTGTTGTTCGGGTCAAAATATGAATTTCGCCAAATTGCGTTTTCAAGCTCTAGCACTCCGTCCCCAACCTTCCTCTTTCTTTTGAACCGGTCAAAACACGTCTAGCTCCCTTTTGACGTTTTCACGAATTTTCTCCCCATGCCGTACCTGTTGTTCGGGTCAAAATATGAATTTCGCCAAATTGCGTTTTCAAGCTCTAGCACTCCGTCCCCAACCTTCCTCTTTCTTTTGAACCGGTCAAAACACGTCTAGCTCCCTTTTGACGTTTTCACGAATTTTCTCCCCATGCCGTACCTGTTGTTCGGGTCAAAATATGAATTTCGCCAAATTGCGTTTTCAAGCTCTAGCACTCCGTCCCCAACCTTCCTCTTTCTTTTGAACCGGTCAAAACACGTCTAGCTCCCTTTTGACGTTTTCACGAATTTTCTCCCCATGCCGTACCTGTTGTTCGGGTCAAAATATGAATTTCGCCAAATTGCGTTTTCAAGCTCTAGCACTCCGTCCCCAACCTTCCTCTTTCTTTTGAACCGGTCAAAACACGTCTAGCTCCCTTTTGACGTTTTCACGAATTTTCTCCCCATGCCGTACCTGTTGTTCGGGTCAAAATATGAATTTCGCCAAATTGCGTTTTCAAGCTCTAGCACTCCGTCCCCAACCTTCCTCTTTCTTTTGAACCGGTCAAAACACGTCTAGCTCCCTTTTGACGTTTTCACGAATTTTCTCCCCATGCCGTACCTGTTGTTCGGGTCAAAATATGAATTTCGCCAAATTGCGTTTTCAAGCTCTAGCACTCCGTCCCCAACCTTCCTCTTTCTTTTGAACCGGTCAAAACACGTCTAGCTCCCTTTTCACATTTTTCACGAATTTTCTCCCCATGCCGTACCTGTTGTTCGGGTCAAAATATGAATTTCGCCAAATTGCGTTTTCAAGCTCTAGCACTCCGTCCCCAACCTTCCTCTTTCTTTTGAACCGGTCAAAACACGTCTAGCTCCCTTTTGACGTTTTCACGAATTTTCTCCCCATGCCGTACCTGTTGTTCGGGTCAAAATATGAATTTCGCCAAATTGCGTTTTCAAGCTCTAGCACTCCGTCCCCAACCTTCCTCTTTCTTTTGAACCGGTCAAAACACGTCTAGCTCCCTTTTGACGTTTTCACGAATTTTCTCCCCATGCCGTACCTGTTGTTCGGGTCAAAATATGAATTTCGCCAAATTGCGTTTTCAAGCTCTAGCACTCCGTCCCCAACCTTCCTCTTTCTTTTGAACCGGTCAAAACACGTCTAGCTCCCTTTTGACGTTTTCACGAATTTTCTCCCCATGCCGTACCTGTTGTTCGGGTCAAAATATGAATTTCGCCAAATTGCGTTTTCAAGCTCTAGCACTCCGTCCCCAACCTTCCTCTTTCTTTTGAACCGGTCAAAACACGTCTAGCTCCCTTTTGACGTTTTCACGAATTTTCTCCCCATGCCGTACCTGTTGTTCGGGTCAAAATATGAATTTCGCCAAATTGCGTTTTCAAGCTCTAGCACTCCGTCCCCAACCTTCCTCTTTCTTTTGAACCGGTCAAAACACGTCTAGCTCCCTTTTGACGTTTTCACGAATTTTCTCCCCATGCCGTACCTGTTGTTCGGGTCAAAATATGAATTTCGCCAAATTGCGTTTTCAAGCTCTAGCACTCCGTCCCCAACCTTCCTCTTTCTTTTGAACCGGTCAAAACACGTCTAGCTCCCTTTTGACGTTTTCACGAATTTTCTCCCCATGCCGTACCTGTTGTTCGGGTCAAAATATGAATTTCGCCAAATTGCGTTTTCAAGCTCTAGCACTCCGTCCCCAACCTTCCTCTTTCTTTTGAACCGGTCAAAACACGTCTAGCTCCCTTTTGACGTTTTCACGAATTTTCTCCCCATGCCGTACCTGTTGTTCGGGTCAAAATATGAATTTCGCCAAATTGCGTTTTCAAGCTCTAGCACTCCGTCCCCAACCTTCCTCTTTCTTTTGAACCGGTCAAAACACGTCTAGCTCCCTTTTGACGTTTTCACGAATTTTCTCCCCATGCCGTACCTGTTGTTCGGGTCAAAATATGAATTTCGCCAAATTGCGTTTTCAAGCTCTAGCACTCCGTCCCCAACCTTCCTCTTTCTTTTGAACCGGTCAAAACACGTCTAGCTCCCTTTGACGTTTTCACGAATTTTCTCCCCATGCCGTACCTGTTGTTCGGGTCAAAATATGAATTTCGCCAAATTGCGTTTTCAAGCTCTAGCACTCCGTCCCCAACCTTCCTCTTTCTTTTGAACCGGTCAAAACACGTCTAGCTCCCTTTTGACGTTTTCACGAATTTTCTCCCCATGCCGTACCTGTTGTTCGGGTCAAAATATGAATTTCGCCAAATTGCGTTTTCAAGCTCTAGCACTCCGTCCCCAACCTTCCTCTTTCTTTTGAACCGGTCAAAACACGTCTAGCTCCCTTTTGACGTTTTCACGAATTTTCTCCCCATGCCGTACCTGTTGTTCGGGTCAAAATATGAATTTCGCCAAATTGCGTTTTCAAGCTCTAGCACTCCGTCCCCAACCTTCCTCTTTCTTTTGAACCGGTCAAAACACGTCTAGCTCCCTTTTGACGTTTTCACGAATTTTCTCCCCATGCCGTACCTGTTGTTCGGGTCAAAATATGAATTTCGCCAAATTGCGTTTTTCAAGCTCTAGCACTCCGTCCCCAACCTTCCTCTTTCTTTTGAACCGGTCAAAACACGTCTAGCTCCCTTTTGACGTTTTCACGAATTTTCTCCCCATGCCGTACCTGTTGTTCGGGTCAAAATATGAATTTCGCCAAATTGCGTTTTCAAGCTCTAGCACTCCGTCCCCAACCTTCCTCTTTCTTTTGAACCGGTCAAAACACGTCTAGCTCCCTTTGACGTTTTCACGAATTTTCTCCCCATGCCGTACCTGTTGTTCGGGTCAAAATATGAATTTCGCCAAATTGCGTTTTCAAGCTCTAGCACTCCGTCCCCAACCTTCCTCTTTCTTTTGAACCGGTCAAAACACGTCTAGCTCCCTTTTGACGTTTTCACGAATTTTCTCCCCATGCCGTACCTGTTGTTCGGGTCAAAATATGAATTTCGCCAAATTGCGTTTTCAAGCTCTAGCACTCCGTCCCCAACCTTCCTCTTTCTTTTGAACCGGTCAAAACACGTCTAGCTCCCTTTTGACGTTTTCACGAATTTTCTCCCCATGCCGTACCTGTTGTTCGGGTCAAAATATGAATTTCGCCAAATTGCGTTTTCAAGCTCTAGCACTCCGTCCCCAACCTTCCTCTTTCTTTTGAACCGGTCAAAACACGTCTAGCTCCTTTTGACGTTTTCACAGATTTTCTCCCCATGCCGTTACCTGTTGTTCGGGTCAAAATATGAATTTCGCCAAATTGCGTTTTCAAGCTCTAGCACTCCGTCCCCAACCTTCCTCTTTCTTTTTGAACCGGTCAAAACACGTCTAGCTCCCTTTTGACGTTTTCACGAATTTTCTCCCCATGCCGTACCTGTTGTTCGGGTCAAAATATGAATTTCGCCAAATTGCGTTTTCAAGCTCTAGCACTCCGTCCCCAACCTTCCTCTTTCTTTTGAACCGGTCAAAACACGTCTAGCTCCCTGTTGTTCGGGTCAAAATATGAATTTCGCCAAATTGCGTTTTCAAGCTCTAGCACTCCGTCCCCAACCTTCCTCTTTCTTTTGAACCGGTCAAAACACGTCTAGCTCCCTTTTGACGTTTTCACGAATTTTCTCCCCATGCCGTACCTGTTGTTCGGGTCAAAATATGAATTTCGCCAAATTGCGTTTTCAAGCTCTAGCACTCCGTCCCCAACCTTCCTCTTTCTTTTGAACCGGTCAAAACACGTCTAGCTCCTTTTGACGTTTTCTAGCACTCCGTCCCCAACCTTCCTCTTTCTTTTGAACCGGTCAAAACACGTCTAAGCTCCCTTTTGACGTTTTTCACGAATTTTCT